>NC_087220.1:23798293-23830793 GCF_015104395.2 Macrobrachium nipponense | reverse complement strand
GCTATCTGAGTTTCAATATTTCATTTAATCTATTGTTAAGAACCTGAGTCTATTTAGCTAATACTTTGCTCTGAAATAAATTTATTTTTGTAGGCTCGCAAGTCTGATTATTATTATGGCCTTAGGTAATGGAGGGGGGGGGGGGGGGGGGGGGGGGGGGGGGGGGGGGGTGGGGGAGGGTGGGGGGGGTGGGGGGGGGGGGGGGGGGGGGGGGGGTGTTGTAAAGAGAGAATGAGAGAAATGCAGAGAGAAAGAGAGAGGGGGGAGGTGTTGTTGTTAGAGTTGGAGTGAGAGGAAATGGATGTTGGAGGTTGCCAGTGCTTAGATGCAGGGTCCATTGCTACCTTTTAAGATGGAAGTACCGGGAGGGATTAGAATCACGGTAATATATATATATAGTTATATATATATATATATATATATATATATATATATAGATATATATATATATATATATATATCTATATCTATATAGTATATCTATATATATATATATATATATATATATATATATATATATACACTAGAAGAGCTGTTTAATCAGCTTTGTGGTCTGGTTAAACCAATACATATGCATATATATATATATATATATATATATATATATATATATATATATATATATAATATATATATTATATATGTGTGTGTGTGTGTGTGTGTGTGTGTGTGTGTGTGTATGTATTAGTTTAACCAGACCACAGAGCGGATTAACAGCTCTTCTAGTGCTGGCCCAAAGGATTAGATTTTTTTACGTAGCTAGGAACGAATTGGTTACCAAGCAACGGGGCCTACATCTTATTGTGGGATCCCGAACCACGTAAATGTCAAAAAAACGAATTTCTAATCACCAGGAATAAATTCCTTAAGAGTCCACGTTGGCAGAGTAGGTAATCGAAGCCGCACTACCGAATTGGTAGGTGAGGTCATAACCACTTGTCCACCGAGGAAGTACGACGCTGCAAAGAACCTTCAGTAATGCCTGCAGTGCACTGCGTGAGGTGCACGGACGGCACTAATCCTCCTACTAGGCAGGCTGGTAGTGAAGGCCTGAGTATAAGGCAACGTCTACAAGCTTACTGATTTACTTGGACATGTTATTGTTGTTGTTGAAGATTAAGATGGCCTTATGCCAGCATGGACTCTTGCTTATTGAGCAGCCCGTAGGTAATTTTCAATATTTTAAAGGTAAAGAGTGAGATTGAAGGATATTATTGATATGCCCTTTATTACGATCATATGGACGTGGAAGTGAAATACTATGCATGAAAAATATGAAATGAAAGGTTAACGGGCGAAGTTACAAACCCCTTTGAACCTTCATATTTTCCCAATGTAGTTTATGGTCTTTTTCCCAACAGTGCTTGGCGACTACCGACGTCTGATTATAGTGCCTTATGATGTGTTGTTTGCTTCGTTCTTTGCATGATTTGCCGTTTTCGCCACAGTAACGCTCCTCATTGTCTAGACACGCTGCCATATATAACCCATCTCTTGACTCTTCTTGTGATTATGTTTTGACTCGACCAGTTATATAAAAAAACAAAGTATTCACCATTTTCTCTCTTTACAATCACAAAACAGGGTCCGCCTTAAAATGGCAGCTCTGCTACCATATATACTATTATTGCAAGGTGAAGTCAGTGTGTTAAGATATAATAATCTCTCTCTCTCTCTCTCTCTCTCTCTCTCTCTCTCTCTCTCTCTCTCTCTCTCTCTCTCTCTCTCCAATTTAAGCCATGGTGATTCAAAGATATTTTCTGAGAAAAGCAAGATAATTTAAATTCAGTGAATACGAAAGTAAAAAAGTCTGTGAAGTTTTCATTATGCACGATAACTCTCTTCCAGTTTTATTTGATGGATAATCCTTGCACTTCTTAGATCACAGGCGACAAAAATAGAGATTTCATTCATGAAGAGTCGTGTGAGATTTCATTGTAAATGCACTTTCCTTTATAGAATGGAAATTTTAATACATTTCTCAGCAGAGTAAGTTTTATTCAAGAACTGTTGTTCTTTTATCAGATTGCCTTAGCTTTAAGACCTCTCAAAAGTACTGCTGTAATTCCGAATTTTATAATATAAGAACCCATTCTCTTTTTTGTGATAACAATATTAAATACTCTGACTTTCCTGTCTTGGGCAGGTGTTATTTTTGTAATTAGTACTTGTTAAGCTTTAGCTATAAATTTTATTTTTGTTTTAATTTCTATAGTTTTAAGTAGTTTTTTCCACGTGCATTGATTTATTTATTATTGTTCATTTTTAACCCTGAAGATGTAATATGATATAAAGAAATGCGTCGGTCAATAAATGTTATCTTACTTGATAACTGGCTGTCTACCTGTCACCCATCCTTGATGTATACTATGGCCTGCTCCTGCCTACCAACTTTGTGCCTTTATCACTTACACAATTGTTCTGTGCGTTAATATAAACAATAACAGGACCTCGTTGAAACTGGATGGTATCAAGCCGAGATATTTATTTAAAAAATGCTACAAGCTCTCCTGGAAAAACAGTCCTCATTGTCGAGTATCCGTGGAATGACCGGACACTTCGTCCAGCTGTATTTATATCTGTGAGGGGGATGATTAAATTCCTTATTCCTATTATTACCTTCCTCCTGTATGGTCCTACCTTCGTGACCTTGACCTTTCTCTGCCTGTCGATCCATCGAAGTGTTCATAATTTCTTTTGCCTACCCTTACCTTGTTTGTGCAAGTTATGAAGGCATCCTGTTCAATCAGTCTGGCAGTTTTGTTTGTGCTCCTGTACAAAAAATTCATATTTTCCCAATGTAGTTTATGGTATTTTTCCCAACAGTGCTTGGCGACTACCGACGTCTGATTATAGGGCCTTATGTTCTGTATGTGTTGTTTGCTTCGTTCTTTGCATGATTTGCCGTTTTCGCCGAGGTAACGCTCCTCAATGTCTAGACACGCTGCCATATGTAACCCATCTCTTGACTCTTCACCCTCTACCAAGTTTTATGCTAATTATTTTTATTCCAACGATGTTGCTTGTAACTGCCTATCAATTTGAAATTATCTAGCTTTCTGTTGATGGGTGCAATGATGTTGTCCGGGACTGTAATTTTCACTTGCCTTTCAAATGTTCCTTTTCTATCTTTTCCCTCTCCCCAAAATAGCTTTTCGTTGCCTTAATGTGTGCCAGTTCCAACCAATACTAAAACTCTCCCTCAGGTATTCCATCTCTTTATACAAGAATTTGGAACTGCAAATCCTATAAGCACTGATGGTCAACCCTGGCATTACTCCCATTTTAATTTCTTTCTTATGACTAGAGATTCAGGGTATTCAGTGCTTTACATAAATTTGTCTCGATCCCCGATCGGGTATACTAAACTGTGTTGCTGTGAAGGCTGGAATCTCACCTTATGTTGCTCCGAGATTCGTCCTTCTTCCATAGTACCTTTGGTCAACTGTTTATCCATTGCATGGCCTGGTTCTTTATCACTTACATTTTTGTTACAGGACCCTGACGTCCCCTACAAATCCATCAGGTGCCATCCAGTCTCTTACATAAATTGTGTATTATAAATATAATTCATTAAGCTAATCCTCAGAGTGTGCATTATCATTCCTCCCTCTGAAATAGGCCCTCAGTCTTCTTTTATTCTTTAAGATTTTGTCCCTTCCTAATCAAGGTTTTTATTTATACAATTACGCAATTTCCCTTATCTGTTGGACTTTCAATAGGGACAAAAACCTGAAAGTGGTGACCTTTCCCGAGAATCCTGTTTATTGGTTGGATTAGTGCAAGCATTTGCCAATGCAATTATCAGTAATTAGCAAAAAAATCCCCATAAGAGCAAATTAAGAGAAAACCAGTTCCCACAACAGGTAAGGTGTTATTCTTTATCTTAGGTACTTAACTGTTAGGAGTGAACAAATTCTGACTGCTATAAGAGTTAGAGACAGGTTATTTCCCAGGCCACGATCATGATAATTTAGCGTTTAGAGAAGAGAGAGTAATAAACCAAACGCCTTAGCTTTCACTGTTACAGCAAGTTAGCATATTCCTTCATATTAGGTGAGATAGGAAATGTTATTTAAAAGGAAATAGTGCCATATTTCCTTACCCAGTTTTATCTCGAGAAATTACTTGCCAGAAGAAAATAAGATTTAGCCAGGTATGTGAGAGGAATCCTGCGAGAACCTCACACCACTGCTCTCTCTCTCTCTCTCTCCTCTCTCTCTCTCTCTCGTTGTGCTAGGCATTAGGAAGAGTTTGTTTCTCTTATTACTATTTCCTTTCATAAGGATTACTTACATCCAGGAGGATAATTCCAGCCCATGAAGGCTTTGATAGAATTACAGTGGAAATCACACCACTAGCATAATAATAAATGTTGTAACGAACCATCAGTGTGAGAGTTAAAGTCGAGATTACAACGCTCCTTAAACATGATATTAAACGTGGTAACGGTCAGTCAATTGGAATAATCCCATTTTTGTGTTTGTTTAAACAGGCCAGGTACCGTTCATTCAGTCCTTCTTTCATTCATTCCCGAGGTCAGGAAGACGTCGCCCGATTGTAAACATTGCGTACTCTCGTTCTGTTTCGTGACAGCTGTCTCGAGTTGCTGCCGAACTAATATTTCCACATGACAACTTGAGCACACTAAGATGCGTTGAATAAAATTGTATTCGTAATTCTCATATGAAAATTAGATCTCCTCACCCTACGGGCAAAATATTAGCCAGGGTTTCCTTGTTCTTTGCGAATGGGTTCTTTATTACTTATAAATATTACTGAGTGTTTGATGCCGAGCAGATATATACTATATTTATAATTTTTTTACTTTAAGGATTTTTTTCACTTTGCTATTGAATGTTTTTGTGACCTGATGAACGGTATTTTTTGGTTAGTCTTCTATGAGTCATATCACTGCTATTATATTAGCTCTTTTAGTTTTCTCTCCAGTTTCTTCGTTAGGGCATTCTCTCTCTCTCTCTCTCTCTCTCTCTCTCTCTGTCTCCTCTACTCTCTCTCTCTCTCTCTCTCTGTAAGTTCTTCTAATCAGCTGGGATAGCATTATTGAATGAGATCCTGGTTTTTATTTCTAATTCCATGAAGTTTTTTTTCTCATCCTCCTTGGTGTCTGTTATTTGGTGTTTTAACATCATGGCATTGAATTCATGATACGAATAAATAGAACTGATCGATTACTAAAGAATTCCAATAGCTCAGTGAGAAAAAATCCTTAAAGTTAATAATAGACTAATAGGTAAAATTCTCAGTCAAATTTCCTTCGTTACCTTACATGTGCATATTAGTACAAACGAGCAAAAAAAAAAATAATAATAATAATGTTATGCTGCCTATTATCAGTGTTGCTGGTTTAATATCATATAATTTATGAATTGAACAAAATAGCTTTTTGACCTCCTGGTAGATTTTGTCCCCTCTACCTGTAAGTCATATTATTTCACTCACTAGGTTGTGCATTTGAGATCGTAAATTTATATTCCATGGTAAATTTTATCAGTGGTCAGTTTTTATCTGAAAAACGTTATTTACCTAATATCATTTATATCCCTTTAAAGTGGTATTGATATGTTGATATCTTAGATGTTTTGCCTGCTGGTATTGATGTAAATTATTTACTCTCTAATATGAATAACCAGGTACCGTCAAACAATGGATGTCAGTATCTTACTGCAGTGAAGAATAAAAGACCATAAACAGAAGGGAGTGACAACCAAAGACTACTACACTATATTTTGAAACAATCAAACACTAATGTACACACACATACATACATACCTTTTGGAATCATTGTCACTGCACAAGTATCAGCTTAAGCAACGTAATATTCACGATCCATCTATTTCGACCATGTGGTGAGACTGTTCTTTACAGATACTGAGGCTACACATCAATCTTTCGCTCTTGCAGTGAGAAACGCTGGATTTCCCTTGGGTAGGAGCACATACCATTCATTCTGTGTGTATGTGTGTGTGTGTGTGTGTGTGTGTGTGTGTGTGTGTGTGTTTTCGGTACTCATAAATTAACTTGTACTTCTACACCCCCCCCCCCCCGCCCCCGGCCCCCTCTGTGTGTGTGTGTGTGTTTCGGTACTCGTAAATTAACTTATACTCTAACACTCCCCCCCCCCCACCCCCCCCCCCCCCACCCCCCCAACCCGCCACCTTTCTCTCTCTCTCTCTCCTCTCTCTCTCCCTCGAATCTAATTCTCTTGTTATGCAGCATCGAGATTGGTCTCCTGTTTCATGGTTCGCTAATTAATTTCACTGTAAACTTCTGTGCTGCAGAAGAAACCAGCTTATACATTTGCACATAAAGCGAAATCCCAATACTGTAAAAACGATCTTGTAATCCAATTAAAGTAACAGCTTTCCCCTTTGCTTCAGAAAACTAGATATGAATTGGCTACAGGGACCTTCAGAGGAGTAATGGAATGTATATTTGGAGTGTTTTGAGATGGTTCGGTCTTTTGGAAAAATGAAGGGTGACAGGCTTATGCAAAAAGTGTACGGTACTTGTGCGTTAGAAAAAGAGTAGTGGAAGACATAGCAAGCACTGAATAGGTTTGAGATGGGCCTCATCTTCCAGGAAGTGAGAGGGCATGCGAGATGGAGGTCGTTGGCTCTGTGTTCAGGTGCGTGTTAGTGTGTGTATGATAAACTACCGCCTGCTGATCCTTTTGAGTAGATGCATGGAATGGCTATTGTCGTAGAAGTCTTCTAAACACGAAGTTTACCACGGTTTATTCCCATTATTATATCGAGAGCAACCCTTGCTAGTGAAACGTCTTAAGGTCTTTCATTTATTTGTGAATATTGGTATGACCATTTCCTCTCGCATTAGCTTCTGCCTAGCAAAAACGTTCTGCTAAGCATTAACGAAATAGAAGTGAAATGCCTTAGGAGCAATTACACTTCATTTAATCAACCTTATTGACACTAAAATGAAATGGTCCGTAAGTTGAGCATATTTCAAGGTAATTAAAGGCAATAACAAAGAATGAAGTTCGTGAAATTCAACTTTATCACTATTAGTCTCTCTCTCTCTCTCTCTCTCTCTCTCTCTCTCTCTCTCTCTTCTCTCTCTCCAATCGTAGTTGAAAAATAAGAGAACAATCATTTCAATACTCATCATTAATAGCTCGATTCACGAATAAGTCATATATTCAGGAACTACTATACAGAGAAGGGTGATCAACGCGCAAGAAACTTCTTCTCTATCTTGCACTGCTCACGTTTTTGTAGTATGACTGCCCTTCCATTCCAATATATGCAGTTTCCATTTCATTTATCTCACTTTTTGGGCTTGTATCTAGCCTCAGGCTTTCCTCTCTATTAATCGCATTAGTCAAAATTGTCCTATATAGTAGTTTTGCAAGTTTTGATCAATTTTGTCGAATGAATATCTTTAGTAAAGCAAAAGTATACTGATCTTCGAGTAACTTTTAATCATCTTCCTTAGAGTCCTCTCTCTCTCTCTCTCTCTCTCTCTCTCTCTCTCTCTCTCTCTCTCTCTCTCTCCTTTTAAATCTAGATATCCACGTCATTACTTCCGTAACCAAATTTGATTCGATGGCGCACCTTAATTTTCATATTCATAATCCACCTCCTATCATCCTCTCACTAATGACAACATGAGTAAGGTGAAGAAGACGAGGGTGAAGATGCCATCAAAACAGAATTTAGATACCTAATGTTTTTGTTCTTGTTTGTAGTGTTAAGTCACTTCTCGTAAAATATGTGAGTAAGAGTAATCAGAGTGATCCCCGTTTATAGATACGTAGCTAAGAGTAAATGAAATAAGATAAGGGAAGGAAATAGTAGAATGGGTGAAACAGGAATGGCAGTAATGTCTCGGTATCTGTAAGAATATCTGCAAAGATAGGATATATACGGAAGTCTAAGTTGGGTCTTTCGAAGAATTGTTGAGCTAGTTTTTCAGTATACAAGTTAAACGTGAATGCTAAAAGGATATTCTTTAAAAACCGAAGGAATGCACTTTACTGTCACCTATATAAAAAGAGAAAAACAGAAGTAAACTTACTTGAAATAGTTTTTGATATGATTGCCAAATAAACTATTGGCATCCTCATAGTTGTACAAATCTCATATTCAAATTGCATTCTGCCTTCTAATACTCTGCAGTTCTGCGTATCATTGCTTTGCTTGAGGTCTCTAATCACGAATATGTTAAATGAATTTTAATATATTACTATGTTTTACTTCATTACTATAAAGCTGCAAATAATTCCAAAGTCGCTAACTGTTGCATTACTGTTAAAAATTCAACTATGGTGTTTCTTTTATTAGACTGACAAATATATATTATTATTTACAATAATCCCAAATTATCATGAAGTAAAGGGGAAGTAAAACGGTCGTTTTGTCTTACCTCAGAACGCCCCGTTTAGCAATTGGCGCTGAGACATATTGGAATATATTTGAACGGATGCTGCACAACGTTCCGGGAACGACTCCGACATTCGAACATATTGCGAAGACACCGATCCCTTTTGTTGGTGTCCCTTGGCGACTGAGACAATTCCTTTTCCTCCCAAAGCTTCCTGACACTCCAGCAGTGTCGAAGACATTGCCATCGGGTGTCTTTGGAAAGCCAAAGTCTTGGGATATCTTGGTTCCTAGGTTCTCGCCCCTTCAGTTAACATCTATGAAGATATATTAACTCTGAGGTAGAGCGAATTCGATATTAACGGACATTTGTAGCTTAATGCGTATATATGAATGACGGTGATGTGATGTGATTACTCATATATATATATATATATATATATATATATATATATATATATATATATATATATATGCAATTGAGATTTATTTTGCATTATAAGTATTACATAGTTTTCTCAACTCAAAAATCTATTCCTGAGTTGGAAAATAAACCATGTAAAAATATTTACCATGATGCACTTACATATAAGAATAACATATATGTAGGGTACATATGGCACCGCTGCAGTAAAATACAAGCATGAAAACAATGAAAAAGCCAATGTTTGCCAGCAACACTTGCGCTCTCTATGATGTCAGTGGCGTGGAATCTATCATCACGGAAACAAAATGGTGGCAAATTACGCATTATTTTATAAAAACAAACGGCACTGGATTTCCAATCTAGGTTAATGAGTATTATTTGAAAAAGTATGTTCTGTTTGTAAGATATGTTTTATACCTCCTCAATCACCTACAGAGATCTTGGAACCATGCAACATCCCGGATTCTGGTATCCTAGAGAATAAACTAGCTCTTAGTACCTTCTTCTTTCAGCCCGCATCTGGTATTCGTTAGCAAGAGGATCATGGGAAACCAACACCACGTACCAGGTTTATTTTTTCCAATTCCCATTCGACAATTACCACGGCTAAAGGTAATGGATTCATATGCGCTATATGAGGGGCATCTGGAAAGACATGTTATACAGTGTGCTAAGTGCCAGGTCCCTGTTTGCATTGTGCAGTACTGATTCAGAGTGTACCATATGTAGGAGATGTCTAGAGTGGTATGACCTCTTCTTGCCTCCCTTTTAAGGCTTGTGGGCAATATTGACCAAGTGCATGGCTCTTCTTCAGCTAAAGGGGCGGAGGGAAGACTGCAGTTAGAGCTTGAATTTTGGAAACCTCCTTTAGAATTACCTATGTATATGAAACTGTATGAATACTCAAGCACTCATTGCGCTGAAGAGCCCCTTTTCATAAATGTTATTGCAACTATGCTATCTCTTTACTGGAAAGTAGTTTGGAACGATAAGACTGAAGTATATATTACCAGAAAGGAGATAAATATCACTTTCGCGTTGTGAGTTCCTAATAAGATATGTGTTTTTTATTTTTAAGCCTTAGCACAACAATAGTTGTTTGTGGTAAACTATAATTCATTAGTCTGATCTTTTTTTTTTTTTAATTCTTTTCATACTACAAGAATGAAAAAATATCACTTTAAAACCAATGCAAAACATTTTAATAAAGTTATTCGTTTTGCAACTGTTTTCGTACATTTTATTGTGTAGCAACTGACAAAAATAACAATCAGAAAAAAAAAAAACATATCCCCGGAAAAGCAATTTATTGTAAATTTGTACAGAGCAAAAACCAATTCAGATATCTCTTTGGTAATTAAACTGAAAATTCGTGTATAGTTTTACGGCTAGATTCCCCTTTGAAATAAAATCAAAATATGAAAGTGAAATATCGCTGTCCGTTTTGGCCGCGTAATAAAAAGTTGTGTATCTTGAATTAATAAAAATAAAGCATACATAATCTTAAAGGTAATTCATTTCGTTATTGCATGGCGTAGAAAACTTTGCCTACTTCTATTAGCTGAATATAAATTGATCTTTATAATTATTTGCATAGTTTTTTTTAATTACATCAAACTTCAACCGGTAACTTGGATTTTTATACCATACTACGTTAATTACAAACATTCAGCTTTAAAAAATGACCCCGGATTGATATGATAGCATAAATAGTAACATCTCTTATAGTAATCAAGGAAGCGCATCTTCCGTCACAGTTGCCGATAGAGAGAAATTCTTTGACATCAAGCCATGGTATCGACAAAGAGGCGATAACCACCTCCCATTTACCCATTTGTCCACTCACTATGTTTCCGTTCTCATTTTATCAGAAAATGTCCAGTGTTCTGCTCTTATGTCAGCAGAAGACTGGTATGTAAAGTAATATCTAAAACGTCTTAGAACGAATTAATAAAGTCCCAAAAAATATTGTAAATTTAATATAACTCTACCCTTTGATGTAAAGAAATCTATGTTGAAAAGAAAAATGTCAAATCGGATGGTCATTCTTATTGAGAGAACAACCATCTATTTCATTAGCATTCATAAGGAGAAAACTTCAAGACAGAACAATAAACAATGTCCCAATTCCAGTGTGATGAGATCAATAATATAAACAGCGATTTTAGCCAGTAAGTATAGATTGTGTTATTTATTTATGTCGAAACTACATTCAACTACTCTCTGCAGATGGTCCAGAACCAAAGGGAACAGGTTCCTCCTTCTTCCGAAGGTCTGTGACGAACAAATTAATTTCCAGGATATCTGAACTCAACCTATCTCGTCCAGACAACCAGATTAATGGAAATTCATTTGAGTCTTTACCACGTAAAAATGGTCGTAGAAACGCGGCCTCGTATTTCCCTCGAAATGCACTGAAAGTTTATCCCAAGGGAAGATTTAGGATTTGCGCTTTGGCGATACCAATTAATTCAGTATTTAGCACTGACCCTCGTTTGGTGAATTATTTTCAACTAAAGATCTTTTAAAATAACGTCATAAATCGAAACAGAATACAAATGCTGCAATTCCTCAATCATTTTAAATGTTCAAATTTATGTGTGTTATTTAATTAAGTTTTTAATACGTTTCAATTCTTGTTGGATATTGCTGAAAAACTATAAATCATACTTTATAGATAATATAATGGAATTCCAACTTATGTCTCTAGTGATATTTAAGCTATTGTCAAAATCAGGGGGAGATAAGGTCTTCTAATTTTCTATAATGTGAACATTTTACTTCTAGAATTGGTCTCATTAAAGGATAAAAGATGAGTAGTTGAGGTTATAACCTGTGATGGGATTGAAAACTAATTTCTCCTATTGAATGGTAATCTTTCTTTTATAGAGAACAATGATATTATCATTTTGTCATTAGATTTTCACCAGTGATTCATAGATAAAAATGGCATCTGTTTTCAGTGACTTAATAGTTCTCTAAGTAAACTATTTCTGGGAATGGAGGAAGTCTGTCGTAGTAATGAAAGGAATAGGTGAATGCTGCACTATCAGACGTATGAAGCTTTTAATGGATGTCGCTGTTCGTGTGTGGTAGCTTTGACAGTTCCCGTTAACAACTGAAAGAACAGACAACGCCTGTGCTAAGAATAGCTTCTGGTCTGAAGACTCATTTTTCATTTTGATAGTTGCTGTCTGAGTTGGCCCACTGTAAATTACGAAGATTATTGTGTTCTAAGTGAGACTCATCATCTTTCATTCTTTTCTTCAAAGAAAAGAGAGAGAGAGAGAAAAAAAAACTATATTTTGCTGTTCTTTCAGCATCAGTTGATAGCACTTCCGGTTAATCCACTTAAATAATAACCAAGCGCAATGCAGTCGACGCTGAGCTGATTTTTAAAGGTAATTTGATTAACAAAAAAACATTTCTGCAAGCGAAACCCCTTACACAATAATATTGCTAGAACAAAACTGAAAATAATTATCCTGTCGCTAAACTCAAAAGCTATATGTTCGTTTTTAAAACATGTTTTGCATTGTTTGGTAGGAAATGAGTAGCATTCCAGTTAGCAGAAAGAAGGCCATTTTTCACATTCTGGCCCTCTGCATTATGTAATCGCTGAAGCCTCCTTCTATTTCTACATTCCTTTTTCGGTAATAGTTATCTAGTTTTGATACAATTCTTTGCTAGAGAATCCGATGAAATTAAACAAACAATTAACAGAACCGACTCTACCGCTGTTGTATGAACTCTGTTAGTTTGAAAAACCAACATTATTTCTGTCACGGTGACCGGCCCCGTTATGTTATATCGTATTCTATGTAATGAGCAACTTGGATTAAAACAAATGTATCTTTTTCTGTAGTTCTGCATAGACCACCTTCATATATGCCTGGTGAATGACATAGATCTTATTCAGGAGAAGATGATAAAACATTCTCATTTTTACAGATTATGTAAATCTAAAACGACACAGCCACCCTGATTATCTATCAAATATACGCCGCTGTATGACAACTTCGGCAAAATATCAGTACTTTTACTTGATTTATTTCGGGCTGCAATAATTCTGTCCTTTGGCATTCTGACATAATTTAGTGATTCCTTTACAGAAAATGGAACTGAGCTTGTGTTTATGAACTTGAAATATTTGGAACCACACCAGCCGCAGTTTTTACCTTTTTACTTGCTTTTATTCAACTTTACTTCTGCGTCTGTCTGTCTGTCTGTCTTTCTTTGTCTGTTTGAGTAAAAACTTGAAATTTTGCTTTCTTTACTCAATTCCCGTGACAATACATCATTAAATGATCAGTAAGTGAACAGTGACCTCTAATGACCCTCCAGTGACCTCTCCCAGAATGTCAGGAATTGTATGAAACTTCGAATCTTTTACAACTTCTTTGACACGGTAGAAAGATTAATAATTTTCACTCTCTTTGACTCGGTAGTATAAGTTAGTAACTTGGCGAACTTTTCAAAGCCTCTTTGGATCGACAGAATTTCGTTCGCTACAATCATAAATTGGTTACAATTTATGTCAAATATAAAAAGTATAAATAAAAAAATTAAATGGGTTTTATTGAAATGCACTTAGAAGTGACAACGCATAGGCGGCAAAGATGGAATAAAATGCTACAAGACACGGAAGCTTCCAGTACTGTATCTGATCTTTTATAAATGTTAGAGTGAAAATTTCATAGTGATAGAAAAACCAAGATATCGATCTAGAACCATATTACAATTGATCTTATGATTATTTCAATAGCATTTTCAATATTTTCTACCAAAATGGAAATGTATCTTTTCTTTAGTCTCCTTGTTACTTATTCACTTCACACAAACACGTTCCGCCATATTCAGAGGAATTTCTCTTCTTTCTTCCAATATCAACTGATTGCAACAGAAATTCTGCTGTCGATACAGTCACATGCTGCAGTTCTCTATAAGGGAGAATTCGGCGAAAACCGCACTGATTCGCTTCATTCATATCCAATTATAAGGGATGTATTGAAGCTCTCTTGTTTTGTTGGTATCTTTATTGAATAACTCAATATTCAAGCTATAAACGCTAAAACTACAGGCAAGATGCTTTCTGATCTTCCTCTGCCCATGTGCAGAGGGCACTCGGAGAACTCAAGTCTCCACCAAACTGAACTATCCATATCCACCAGTTAAATGTTTATTAGAAATTCGGAGCTCTTTCCTATTGTTAGGTAGTAGCCCAAAATTTATCAAGTTTCTTTATGTGATGTACTAAAAACGTTTTGGGTAAACATACTGAACACAGACAAACAAACAATATGGTCTGAAAAAAGTATAACTATGTCGAAGGTAAAAGTCTTTCATCCTTCGGGTTTCTAATTCCATATCTCTCCCTTTGACAGACTTTAACTCTTTTCCTCGAAATCTCCAAGAAGTCACTTGGTGCATACGGCCCTAAGATGATGCTGATATATAACTTTGCGGTTATTTCTGCTACTTCTCCTCTTCGAGTTTTTAAGTTAGTTGAAGCAGGTCACTCGCAGTCTCTTCTTTTTTCTGCTACAAACTTGTCTCAAAATTAAAAATCCACTTGTCGAAAAGTATTGGGAATGAAATTTCATATGCCTCTGCTGTAACTGAACAGGAGATGAACTGGTTTGGGTAGGTAATCATCGAGACATTTTTCATCACATGTCTTGGGAAAAGCATAACCTCCAACTGTTGGATGAGGAAACTAAGTACACGTACATGAATCTGTATAAAGTGATCTAACTCTATTATACAATGAAGTATAGCTATTCCAATACCTGGAATATGAGGCTCTGATTGGGAGTAAATTATTCCATGGCAGGTGAGAACAATGGTTGAATTAGACTGTCTGATTGGTTTCCCATTCGTGTGGAGGTCGTTAGTTAAACTGTATTGCTCAGAGTGATAATGCCCAAAATTTACTTCAGTCATTCACTCGCTGTTTATGTTGCTTTAATAAAAAAAATGAATGAGAAAAAATATCTTATATATCATTCAACAAAAGTTTTGTCTTTATTTGTGTCTACCTGATTGTTGAACTATCTGACAATTCAAGGTCCCAGAAAATTATGAATCGATTTCAACCATACTTTGTGATGTGGACACGGACAAAGAGAGAGTTGCTATGGGTTTTAATTGTATCATAGCTTTGATTCCACAGTATTGAGAGATCATTGGTTTTTTTTTAAGTTTCGTTTTTAGATTTATATTGTATGAATTTGTCACTGTTACACCATTGTGTCAATCTCTTACTTAATACATTGATTAATAATGAAGACTCCGGTTTTATGGTTTTGAAAGACTAGTATCGGGGGATTACGACCTATGAACAAGGGGGCAATTGTTAAACTAACGTTTATTTCCTTTGGCGGTGACAGAGGTATTGATTGTGTGAATTAACAATTTTGAGTCTTTATCGACCAAAGGAAGTTGAATATTGAACGAAACTGTTCATACGTGCGATATGAAAAACGGACGATACTCTAGTCATTCAATATCCTTGAGTCATTGAGGCCGAGGTCATTTCTAAAAAGGGGCACATTCAACAAAAACCATAATCCTCTCCATATGCAGTTAGATAAGCACAGAATGGGAATGCTAACATCAGACATCAGTGATGAATCTGATTCTCGGTATGCTGCTGCATGTTAAGAAGAGTGATGGTCCTTCTAAGACTATGGACTACAGACAGCTAAACAAAATTAATCTTCAGTAACAAGAGCATGAAGAAGACACCTATGCATTCGCCGTTGGAAAATCCACACCAGGAAAAAAAAACAAGCTTTGATCTTGCATCCCTGGTAATCGTATAGGGCCTTCATTGAATTAATTGTTTAGAAGTTTCTTCTTGGCGGTTACACTCCAAACTACTGGAGTTTCTCTCTAAAAGGGGTAATAAGCTAATCGACGATGGTTGCAGTAGGGCATTAATCTTCTCACTCTTCACAACATTAGAAAAACCAGAACAAAAGAGAGAGGGTGACAATTCGCTGACCATAGAAGATGTAAAATGAAATGGGAATGAGAATTACTAGTCGCTTAATTACATTTGCACCAAATTCTATTTCCACTTCAATTTGTTTGAGAGCCTTATGCCTTCAAAAGCTGGTTATATCCGATTATGGCTTAAAAAAATATATAGTAAAATCAACTGCACTCCGCATCATCACACAGGAGACCAACTCGAATGAAGTTGTAAACAATTCTGAAATATGAAGTCGTTCCTTGTGATCTTTCTACTGTATGTTCAACCTTTTCCAGGTTCTCTGAAATGAAAATATTTCGGAGAAAATACCTGTTATCAAATTTCCAGAGGAGAGATGTTCAATTTAAAAACAAATGCCACCTAGACTGAATTCCTGTAGTTCTGGTACAAGCAGAATTGTCATTATGAAGATTCATGCGACTTGAGCAGTCTTTTAAAAACAGTATGAAATAACAGCTTTTACTCACTTAATTGCATTCTGAGTTTAATTACCGAGATGGCAGCAAAGATTCTTGAATAATCTCTTTCCCAGGGGATTTACCTCTCAGCCAAACTAATTAATTTCTATTTACTCTCCTCTTGAATTACCCACGCAAACAAGTATTTAATGCAGCTTACGACGACGGAATTTCATTTGGAATATGCGAGCATACCTCACTTCATCTTATAATGTTTCATCCTTTTCTTTACTCAGAGAGTAAACGTAGAGGGACAGTTTATTATTAAGAATATCACAAAACTGTATCTATATCATAATAATTATTACAAACAACTCAACAACAACGTAAAAGTAACAATCCTAGGTAATATTATTATACCAACTTTCATAAGTGAAAATGATGAAAATAAAAATAAATAATTTTTTTTTTCTTATGTGAAAAGAGTGTTAGGCATTATTTCAGAGCTATTGTGTCCTAATTGAGTTTTAACATAGTTACAGTGATTTCAGATGAAAATCTTTGAAAATAATGGTTACCCAGACCACTGACTATAAGCACTAAGCTCGGTACTACAGCCGCATCCAGCGAGCCCCATGGCAACCTATCTATATAAAAGGCAATTTCTGTCTGTTTGTTCGTTCGCTATGGAATCTAGGCCTACCAAACTTTTACCATAGACTCCCCTCCCCGCCCCAGGAAGGCTTTAGTCACAATCCATAATTCGAGGACCGTTTCTAGGGGGTCATAACCCCTCTTTACCCTACCCCACAGTTTTTACAACTTATGTTAGTTGACAGCTAGGGCTACCAAATTATTACCATAGACTCACCCGCCGCCACCACCCCCATGAAAGGAGTTAGTCAAAATCCAAAAACAACCATTTCTACGGGGATCATAACCCCTCTTTATCATACCCCTCATTGTATACAACTTTTAGAGTTGACAGCTATGGTTACCAAATTTTTACCGTAGACTCACCCGCCCCCAAGCCCTAGGAAGGTTCTAGTCAAAATCCGAAATATGAGGGCTGTTCCATAGGAGGTGATAAGCCCTCTTTTTCATAAACCCTCATTTTTTACGGCTTTCGAAGTTAATATCTAATAGAAGTGTTTCTATAGGTACAAACAGGCTCCACACAATATTGGGCCCATAAGGTACCCTCAGTATTATGGAAGGCAACACCGCCCTGCACCCACTCCCACCCCCCCACCGCCCAACACAAACTGGGAATGGGTGCCCGAGGATAACCCACAATATTAGTGGGCGGAGACTTATGCCCTCTCTACTTACTGATATCAGGGAGGGTGCAGGCCCCCTTTTGGGAATTAGTGCTCAACTGGTCAAAGATGGGCCTACTGCATTCAGCAAACCTATTTCTCGCTCCAGTTATCACTGGATCAAAATATGTCATAAGTAGGAATAGTGGTGGCTGAGTTTGTCCGACTTCAAGCGTGAGCATGAATTATGAAGTGACTTTGGCCAACAGTTCTCACTAAAATGGGAATACTGTTACGACTCTGACAAATTAATTAATATTTCACTAATTAATTCCGGTGAATTTACTTACATTCGACGTATACATGATTACTGCATAAACTTTTATGTATATATATATATATATATATATATATATATATATATATATATCTATATATATATATATATATATATATATATATATATATATATATTATATATATATATATATATATATATATATACATATATATATATATGTGTGTGTGTGTGTGTGTGTGTGTGCTTTAAGGTACAAATGTCCTTTAATATCCAATTCCCTCTACCTCGGAATTAATATATTTTCATATATGTTAACCACAAGGTAAATTTTTTAGTAGATTATAATTTCTTCCTCTCGTGGGTTCGAACCAGCGCCCAGCCGACTGAGGAGAAATCAGGACTGCATTGAACCATGTGGCAGAAAATACCTTCCGAAGAGCAAAATCCCTCCCAGAAAAAATGGAAAAAACTCGGAAAATATGAGTAAACAAATGATAAATTTTCACGTATCAGGGACGTGATCAAAGGATTACAGGAATCTGTCGACAGTCTTAAAACTGTGGAAGCAAATAACAATCTCTCAAGGATCTGGGATGCAATCAAAGACGTGCAGGAAACATTAGACAATCATTCAGCAAGCCACTAAACTCCTTTGAAAATGGCATCTATTATTTCATCTCCTCCCAGCAACACAAGAGAAGTGAGAATGCAACACAAGGTCGTGATATCATATCCTCCCAAATGGGAACTGCCCTCTCTCCCTTGGATGAAGCACCCACTTTATCTAAAGGCATCCACAGTGCCCCCGGTGGAAGATAGATCCTCAGTGACGATCACCAGCCCTTATGAGTCTCCAGACCCCATCTCTCTCCCCACAGACCCCCATCGTGGATGATGATGCGAATGACCATGAGGGGTCTGGCGGCTGGAAGATACAAACAAGTAGAAAAAGGTAAAGAACCTCTCGTTTGCCCACTGGACCAAAGCCCGACAACGATAATCACCTCATTCAAAACCTGAGAAGAGATGTCACGCTATGATTATCAATCTACATACGCTCATCGGTAAAGCTAGACACCATAGTGGAGAGACTAAATTTTCTTCTGGGATCTGCCCCCGCATCTCCCACAAAATCCCTTGCAAAACTAAACATAAATTGGCTTACAGGAATACCTGTTTATTTCAACACATCGATGTTCTTAAAGGCAAGAATTTAGGTTCAAATATAAAAGTCTGAATTGTTTCATCTCCAATCTTCGTGAGTTGCCATGGATACATTAGATATAATCTCTTGGAATATTTCTGGCCTTAATCGGAACTTTCGACTCGTAAACATGTTCGGAAAAAACTTCAAAGGCATCCTTACATTGCTAAAAACGCTCCTCTGGCCACATAACCTTATCATCTGGATTTCAATACATGAAGACTTCAGAACTTTCCCGACCTCATCGATGCATGTTACAGACCGAATCGTAGCCGGTCGCTCGAAAAGGGGTCTTTATTTCTTTTGGCAATAATCGTTGCACAAAATGGTAAATGTGATGACCTACATGAGTGCTATATTGCTGGAGTTTCAAGTGACAGTAGGTGACTCTAAGATCCTAATACTTAATGCGCATATGCCCTGGGAAAAAAACAATAATTTTGATTAATACTGCACGATCCTAGGTGAGTTACACAGTGTTATTCGCGATTTTCCTGCAGATTATATTTGTATAAACGGGGACCTTAATTTTCACGCCACAAAACAACTTTATAACAAACTTGCTCGGTTCTGTCAAAATCATGCTCTCCAAATTAGCGATGTAATGCTTCACCCTCCTTCCTCCAATTCTTTGTACAAAACAGGACAGACATAATTACAACCTCATGGCTGGACCATTGCATCACGTCTACACAACTTAATTATTCTATTGCGACCTGCAATATTCGCTATGATCTTATAATGGGTGTCATACAGTACTTAATCCCTCTCTACAGTGAACCCCCTGATTAATTACCCACCAGCTGTTACATGGAATTTTAATAAAACCCAATAGAAAACCAGAGGATGCACCTGCTGCTGTAAATAGTAGCTTTTTTCTTCTTTTTTTTAAGAGGCAGCTTGCAGATCATAGAACATCACCGTAAACACTGTTACTGACATGTTTTGTATCGATTTTTTAAGATACGATAACCTATAGGAAATACTAATTCATGAATACCGACTTCTTTACCACTTTTAGTCTCATAATATTTATTTCGCATATTTCCTTAAACTGCACATCTTACACTCAAACCCAGTACTATCGTCAACAACGAAAACTATGCGATCACTTTCTTAACGATATGAGAATATGGAGAATTTCCTCTGTACTCAAAGAAAAAGACCTGCTTCCACTCCTTCTATTCCAGTATGCTCTTACGATGCGATATCTGGTGGGTTCCTTTAGTTAATTATTTGTTCAACTGCTTTGGTGTTTCATAGTTAGCGGATTCGTGTTTACTCTCTGGATGGCTATCTTTAGAGCAGTAGGTAGGATATTATATTATTGAAACTATATTCAAACCTTAAATTTTAAATATCTTTTAGTAAATATTTTTGGGGGCGTTAGATTTCACATGTACCATTAATTACTTTTAATTGATGCTAAATATATATGATATATTTTGTCATTATCATAAATATCAGGGAAGTTAAATATTGGAAAATATTCTAAAGGCCATAGCTACTGGTTTTAGGTTTTAAAATTGTGAGAAAATTTTAACAATTCTCATTCCCGGGAGTGAAATGACCGAGTATGAACAAATATCTGGGACGAAGTTCTGGAAATCAAAATGCCTACAGAACCTGTGGGGATGCACAGAAACGCAGCCGGTTCTCTAGAATGTGATTGAGATGCCTGGGACTTCCTCCAAGTTCACGAATTGTGGGTCGGGTGCAGGGAACAACAGGTATCCCCCCCACACCCCACCCCATCATAGTGTGTGGTTCCGATTGCTTGTGACTTATAATTTTATGTAAAGAATCTATACTACTCTTGAATGTTTAGAAAGGTATCTTTGCAGGATTGTAATCATAGCTATAAAGGTAAAATTTCAATTTTACCTTTCATCTTCTTTGCGGAGAGAGAGAGAGAGAGAGAGAGAGAGAGAGAGAGAGAGAGAGAGAGAGAGAGAGAGAGAGAGAGAGTTTAAATTAGATCCATTTCATACCGATGTCCACTTAATGCACATTTAATTTCCGCCATACTGAAATTTAGCAGCCCCTCTTAATGGAAATTCCCTGCACCATTAGTATGATGACACCCACCTGACACCATTTTATTTGATACAGCACTAAAATCCTTCTGTTTCAAAGATTAATTTCGATGTAGAAATATTACAAATCAAAAAATTTACACTGAAAACAGATAATGAATACCAATATAAAAAATATATCCTGTCACGTTGTAACGAAACTATTTCAAAGAACTTGTTAGAATCTTTTTGATTCAGTTAACCTGGGTTGATTATTTTAATGGAAGTCAAGGATTATTTTCTTTTGAAGCAGTCATAAAACATACGTTCCAGAATGAATTGAGAGATAGAATAAAGAGGATTACCGATAAGTATATTTCGATTTTAATCTGTTGACCGTTCTGTGACCTCCCGACCTTTTTGTATTCCCTTATGGCTTGTACCCACCATTTATATAGGCCCTTGTTTCTCCGTATTTTTAGTTGCTGTGACCATGTCTTGGTAATAAGACGAAAGTACTTAGCATCTCCAGTGTTTCAATATCCCTGTGTGGTTGTTACTTTATTTGTATCATCATCACGTTTTTCATTTTTTCGTGATTTAAAATAGTAGTTTTGCATTTTGAGAAATATGGAGCTTGTTTAGGAAAGCATGTACCTTTCAGCCACAATATCAAGAAGTCCCTTTAGGTCTAGGTATGTTCCTGATGTAATTTTAGGAAGAATAGGAAGGACTGCCCAGACAGTCATTATAGGATTTCACATGCGACTTAATGCAGAAGCCAAGTGGGGTAACCCTTTTGCGCCCCAATTTTGTAGAATGGCCGGGGTTATTAGCGGTCTATCGTTAGGGAGAGTCCTTCACCTGTCCTCACCTTAACCCCTTACACCTGTACCTTCAACAATGGCTTCCCTCTGACCTGAACCTTGTAAAGCTTGCCGCACACTGAGCCGGAACGGAACCGCCGCCTAAGCCACCGAAGCCTCAGAACAGAACAGAAACGACGTCCAGCGCGCACACTGAGCCAGAAGCCACAGAACGGAACCGACGCAGCCAGTTGGTAGTAGAAGGTCATGTGTTCTGCATCATAATCGACAAATTATGTGGATACATAATATATGCCAATCAAAGGAGGGAGAAGGGGAATATAAAACATTATTCCTACATTTAAAACGGGACAACATAAAGTTCTTCCAATATTTCCGTAAGAGCTACGAACAATTTTGTGAACTACTATTACATATAGAAGCAGACATATATTGCAAACAAGATACAAACTTAAGAAGCTGTATTTCAACAGAGGAACGGCTAGCTGTTACACTCAGGTATGTAATAAAAAGCTAGATTTCAAATAATATTTAATGTTATACACTTTATAAATTGTTTACAATAATTCCTTTTGTGCAAACAATTATTACAGTTAACAAAAATAAACCAAAATAACTTTCCGTAGACACACTGTTTTGTATGCTTGCAACAATATTTATTGTTACACACTTAATGAATGTTCACAATAATTCCTTTTGTGAATACAATTATTATAGTTAACAAACACAAACCAAATTGTTGCTATCACACTAACCTCCGAATTCCTCAGCAACCCTCTCCACAACAACCGCTGCAGTCGTTCTGCGCATGCGCAGCCTGTCAGACCCCACCGACGCTTCAGAAAAAATATCTTTCAAAGAATACTGCGTCGGTTCCGTTCTGTTCTGGCGCGTCGATTCCGTTCTCTTCTGGCCCAGTGTGCGCAGTCAGGTAAGAATGCATGCTTTCGATTTCTATCGGACGTTTCGGTTCTGTTGGGGCGCGTCCGTTCGGGCTCAGTGTGCGGCAAGCTTAATCCTCAGGTAGTTCCCCCGCTAATTTAGTCAATTGTTCTCAACTCTTAAGAGACTTACACCTTGTGATCCTTTCCTGTCTTTTGTGGTTCTAGCCCTCGTCCGTTTCAATTCCTGATTACCTTTCAAAACTTGATCATCCCAATGTGACCCCAAAACAATGGACCAGCCATATGCGATCACAAGACACCACTGACTATTGTCCCTCACCTGCTATATAGAGGGGCATCACTGGTGACACAGTAGTAGAGGAACCACTGCCGAACTTACATGTCGCCTAGATGACGCTTCCCCGACGTCAGTAGAATGTTGCTGGTCGTTACTCTGTCCGCGTAAGCAGCTGTCATCTGCCAGTATCTTAGGACTTGAGGAGATGTCTGTACCCGATGCCCATCGATGCTGCATTTTTGGAAAGGTGGGTAAGCATACCATCGGTGATGACTCTTTGTGTCATGAACTTGTAACCAAATGCATCCCCTTCTCTCACCCTATTCTTTCAGGGTCGAATTGAAATGCTGATTTCCATTGAAGTTTTTTGAACACCACAGACTGGCTCTTTTTCTCGACACGTCTTGTCCACAGACTAAGGTAAAGTGAATGGAAGTTGTATGTCAACTTCATCACATTCTCATACTTTGTTTCTTGTTGTTTTTTTTCTGTTTTCTGAGCCCCTAACTTTGCAATATCCCTACGAGATTTAAGCTGTGTGACCTCAGGTGATTTTGTAAATGTAAATTTGTGGCAACACCAATTACTGTAATGTTATTACATATTTCCCTCGTGTGTTACAACGATCCCTGCATTGAAGATCCGTTCATGAGTGTCCCGGGTGTATCTCCAGTAGATCAACGGTGCCATTTAATTGACATTACCAGTTACATATCTGCTGAAGCATTAGCAGATCCCAGTGTGAAGAGTGTGCTACAGTTTACTTCTTGTACCATTCCTTTGAAAGCACCCTCATCTCTTTCATTTTTATTGTTTTTATTTAACCAATTCGGTTATTATAAATAACTGCAGTAGTGTAACACAATGTTTTGTGATTTTTGCCTGTTAGCGTAACTGTGAGTGCCATGGAACTCTATTGTAGTTACTGCATATATATAAGGTTTCATTTGGTTAAGATGTCACCTAAGCTATCTGTCACACTAAATGCGTTCACTCTTTGGGTATAGATTTTCAGTGGGCGAAAGCACAACTAGACTGGTTTTTGAAAGATAATTAGCTTCTTTTACTCTAGACTGTAGGACTATTTGTTTCTATTTTACAGTACGAATACATTTCATATTTTAAAAGAAATGGCGCCTTTCTTCGAGGTTGACAAGATATTAGAAGCAAAAAAGGGTTTCTTAATACTTGCAATAATTTCACTGAAAAAAAAATATTTAAGTTTCCTGCAATGATTCAGTAACATTGCAGGAGAAACCTTTCTCTCTTTCCCTGGCTTCTATTTTGACTGATTTTTTTTTTTTATACAGGTTTTTTTTTATTTGGCACTATTATATTTCTTCAGTGTTTTCTTTCACTACCCTATGTTTTTCCTCAATATACATTCAGGATAATCTTCTCCCATTAAAAAAAGTGACTACGCCCTCGGATAATGTGTAAATTTTGATATAGTAGTCTATAAAAAGGCGAGAGAAAGTAAATTAAGAGAGACAATAATATAAAAATGGATCTCAAAATAAAAGATGCAAAATGAAGGATGCTGAATGAAATTTATGTAGTACTTGCTAAATGGAACAAGTCTTTAGATTGTTCATTGAATATTGATGTATGTATCTCGTCTTCATATTTTTTTTTAAAGAATGTTAATAATTTATTATTAAATTTCGAAATTATGTATTGCTATTATTATTATTATTATTATTATTATTATTAACCAAACAAAAACTTCTTTCAGTTTTCTTCTGAAGATTGAAAAAGAAACCCACAAATTCAATTTGTAACTTGTTTACTTCTAAGTATTTACATTTAGTTTTACTCCACACTCGAGTACTTTCAGGCCCTTCTGTGGCCCATTCTCAAGAGATGTTGGGTCAAGGCCCAGCAGACTGCTGGGCCTTGACCCAGGCTAACATCCCAACATCTCTTGAGAATGGGCCACAGACGGGCCTGAAAGTACTCGAGTGTGGAGTAAAACTAAATGTAAATACTTAGAAGTAAACAAGTTACAAATTGAATTTGTGGGTTTCTTTTTCAATAATTATTATTATTATATTTGCCATGAGATCATATAAAATTTTTTGTTGTCGTACTTTTATATCCTTTGAAGATTCGACTAACTTTCTGGCAGCCTTTATTGAGAATTATAAAAGGGGAATGATTCAAGATGCTGGCGGGTGGTTTACAAATGGCGGACCAATTGGTGGGCTAAATTCTGATTGGTCGCCGGTTGAAGCTGTTGACTCCGGTCCCGTAGGTGGCATTATTATTATTATTATTATTATTATTATTATTATTATTATTATTATTATTATTATTATTGTACTTAGGAAGCAGAACCTCTCTCAAGCAGACTTTATTAAAAGTAATGGCTACTTCAGCAGCGTTACACTTGTAGAGATTCTTCTCTATTATGCGAATAGCGGCTTTTTCGGTGCTACTTAAACAGGCTAGTAGAGCGCCTATAGAGGTCATGGTAAAATACAGGGTCAAAATAGGTGTATATATTTGAATTTTACAGATAAACTATGATACCATAGTCATCAAAGTCATTAACGATTTTCTCTCTCTCTCTCTCTCATCTCTCTCGTCTCTCTCTCTCTCTCTTTTCTTAAGCCAGCTTTCGTCTGGAGCTGCCAGACATCCTCGGGCTGGGAAGCTGAGGGTGGACTGATCTTGGTGCGGTGTCCGTCCTCGTTATATCTGTGGTTGACAGCAGGGGGTCTGCCCCATTCTTGTCTCCTATTGGCTGGTGGCGGTGAGCCTTGTTTTCATTGGTTGCCTGAGCCAGGCCTCAAGCCACTTTCTTCGAGCTGATGGTTGCGTTGCAGCATATCCTGCAGCCGCCTGGACCTCCTAAGCGGCGCTGTAACATTGATGGGCGTTGCGCTACGCTGTGGGACGTCACGGCTACTTTGATTTCCATCGGCTGCAGGAGTACCTCGTTCGGGGGCGTTGTCATCCATAGAGTTGTCATGATCGGTGGTGTCATTGTTGGTGGCAGGTCTTCTCAAACTCGTAGTGAGGAGAAATTCTTCCTGCGTCGTATTCAGTGTAGGTTTTATTTGCTGGATGAGGAGCGCCTCCAGCAGGCGCAACCGACGGGCATCAGGGGCCTTCCCGATGATCTTCGTGTTCTTTATGATGACATCCCGGGAGATGGCCTCGTGATGTTTGGTGCGGGCGTGATTCTTTATAGCCCCCTCTTGGGCGTGGCACGAGAGTCTCTTCGACAGTCGCATGGTAGTCATACCCACGTAGGCGCCGCTGCATTCGCGGACTGGGCATGTATACTGGTACACTACATGAGTCTGCTTCAGGGGTTCTCGTACCTGTGGAGAGGGGTTATTTTTCATAATAAGATCGCGCGTCCTCCGATTCTGGTAATATATGATTAAGTCTATATTCTTGGTGTCGTCAGTCGGGGATACATCATCAGAAATAATTTTCTTAATGGCGTCCTCTTCTTCACGGTAATGGGAACTCATGAAGGCTTTGTAGTACAGCTTGATATTATCCTGGGGGCGGGGCTGCGGGCTCTCACTACCGTACCATTTTCTCCAGGGCTGTGCGGACTTCCTTGCTGATTAAGTTTATTTGAGTACCCGTTATTCACAAGTACTTGGAAGGCGCGGTCGAGTTCCTGGTGAGTGTCCTGCCAGGTCGAGCAGTGGGAGAGGGCCCTCCTGACGAAGGCCCTGACGGTGGTGCTTTTGAATCTGGCGGGGCACTCGCTGTCTCCGTTGAGGCAAAGTCCTAAATTGGTTTTCTTTGTGTAGACTGAAGTACGGAGACCGTCTTCCGTCTTGCTTACTATTATTATTATTATTATTATAATTTTTTTTTTTTTATTTTTGCTCTATCACAGACCTCCAATTCGACTGGGTGGTATTTATAGTGTGGGGTTCCGGGTTGTTGCATCCTGCCCTCCTTTAGGAGTCCATCACTCTCCTTCCTTACTATGTGTGCCGTTTCTAGGATCACACTCTTCTGCATGAGTCCTGGAGCTACTTCAGCTCTAGTTTTTCTAGATTCCTTTTCAGGGATCTTTGGGATCGTGCCTAGTGCTCCTTTGATTATGGGTACGATTTCCACTGGCATATCCCATATCCTTCTTATTTCTATTTTCAGATCTTGATACTTATCCATTTTTTCCCTCTCTTTCTCTTCAACTCTGGTGTCCCATGGTATTGCGACATCAATGAGTGATACTTTCTTCTTGACTTTGTCAATGACGTCACGTCTGGTCTGTTTGCACGTATCACCCTATCCGTCCTGATACCATAGTCCCAGAGGATCTTTGCCTGATCGTTTTCTATCACCTCCCACAGGTTGGTGCTCGTACCACTTATTACTGCAAGGTAGCTGATGTTTCTTGCACAGGCTCCAGTGGAGGGCTTTTGCCACTGAATCATGCCTCTTTTGCACTGGTTCTGTGCAAGTGCCGGGCATTCGCTGCTATGTGGTTTATGGTTTCATTTTTCGTATTGCACTTCCTACATATGGGAGAGATGTTATTTCCGTCTATCGTTCTTTGAACATATCTGGTTCTTAGGGCCTGATCTTGTGCCGCGGTTATCATTCCTTCAGTTTCCTTCTTTAGCTCTCCCCTCTTAGCCATTGCCATGTGTCATCGCTGGCTAGTTTCTTTAGTCTGTCTCATGTATTGTCCGTGCATTGGTTTATTGTGCCAGTCCTCTGTTCTGTCTGTCATTCTCCTGTCTCTGTATATTTCTTGGTCTTCGTCTACTTTTATTAGTCCCTTCTTCCCATGCCACGCTTTAGCCACTCGTCCTTCACTGGTTTTCAGATATTGCCCCAGTGGTCTGTTTTCGATATTGACGCAGTCCTCTATACTTAGTAGTCCTCTCCCTCCTTTCTTTCGTGTTATGTATAGTCTGTCCGTATTTGCTCTTGGTGTAGTGCTTTGTGTATTGTCATATGTTTCCTGGTTTTCTGATCTATGCTGCGGAGTTCATGCCTTCGTCCACTTCCACTCTTCCTGCTGCTGTTAATCTGATTTACTGGCGCACTGCCCAATGTGTTTATTTTCGGCTTTTATGCATGATTTCCGGCGTTGCAGTTTTGACTTGAGTATCGCCCATTGGAGTCTCTGCAGTATTATTCTTTCCTCGGATCGGTGTCTTTCATCTCTTGGGTTTGTAATTTAGATCCCCTTCCCTTCCATTTTATTCCAAGGTATTTGTATCCCTGTCTCATACTATGTTTTGTTCTGATGTTGCTCCCATCTGGTAGGCTTTATCCCTTCAGTTCTCGTTAATTTTGCCCTTTTGTTCATGTTGACTAAGGCCGGCAATTTTTCTATTCCAAACTTCCCATCCTGGATGTCCCCAGAATTATCCAATCCTTCACAGTTCTGGATTTAGGTATCTATTTCCTTGATGCTCATTGTACCATACAGCTTGATAGTCGTCCATGAATATTCAGAGATCGGTTGATTTCTGTTGGCTTCTTTTTCTTGAGTTTGGTACCATCGGCATCCATCTTCTGTAGTACTTTTTGTCAATGGGCAATCATGGCTACTAACGAAGGAAGTAGTGGGGGTACAGTGAGTCGCCCTGGAAAGATCCCTCTCCTGATATTAACCACTCTGGTTAGTCTTATTCCAAGAAGCTTGTAAGTATTTGTATTCCAGTTGGCGCATTGTATTTTTGAGGAAGCTGATGGTGTTTTTCCTCTCTGCCCCATATATTTTCTTTCAGGCATTCTGTTAAGCCATTATTATTATTATTATTTATTGTATTATTATTATTTATTATTATTATTATTATTATTTATTATTATTTATTATTATTATTATTATTATTAATTATTATTATTATAAATGTAAACTTGGAAGTAAGCCCACCTTCATGGCTTAGTAAAATATTTTCTTTCAATCTGTTTGACTTTACCTCAAAATTTAACCGTGTCAAAGATCAAATTTAACGGCTCAATTTTTATTTTAGGCATTTTGGCTAGATCTCCTGCTCAGAAACCATGCATAATTAAAATTCTTTAATTGTCTTCATAGACCTCTGTCTGAACAAATGCTATTAAAGCTTCTAAAATCCCGACACGGCAAGCTTTTGGTATGATGGTAAAGCGTGCTCGTTCTATTTGTTAAAATAAACCTTTGTATTAATGCCTTCAAAAACTCTGATATTCTTAGGATCCACGTTTACGTGCATTCTCTATAAGTTACTATACGCAAGAATCAATTAATTAATTTCATTTGTTATTTGATGTATATAAAGGAAGTTTTTTTCCTGTACGTCACATACTGTGCAGCAGGGCTTGTATTTAAGTGCAATTGCATTTAATAATGTCAAAATCGAAAGGCAGATGTTGTCTGTTATAAATATAAATTGAACATATTTTGTTTATCAAATTTTTCCTTACTGCTAGAAATACCTGTTCAGTCTAATATTTTCTTTACAAGCATATTTACCTTTTATTTTAGAGGATAGAGAAAGTTGAAATGTTCTGATAAAATTTAAACCAGATAGGAGACTGGCAAAATTCATGCAATGAATTTCGTTCTCTAGCATTCCTTGGCATGGAAATCCTCCACTTCATGTATGACCTCATAGTTTATGGTTTTGACTTTCAGCTTATCTTTATTGGGTGCTTTTATACTTAATCCATCACATTCCTTTTCACATAGTTACTTTTTATGCTTGATTTCCTTTTCACCCAAAGGACTATTCTCCATTTCCTAAATCTATTTGGTCTACTAGTGACTGTCACGTGCAAGTAAGGCGCCATTGCTGTATATTAATTCCCAGATATGGCAGCGGTAGTGCTGGTCATCAACTGTACTACATACAGAAACAAGATCACATTTCACAAGTGACAGACATAATTTCGTTTATGAAAATCGTTATAATTGTGTTGAAACAACTTCTAACAAGTAAACGTGTTAGATCACAGTCAAGTTGCACTCAACTGCAGACCTGCTTTTTGTGCTAATAAAATGATAAACGATGTAACAAACTTTTTACTAAAGCCTATTTGACGTTAAATTCATATAGTCAATAAATTAACATGCAACCATACAACCTTGGTTTAGTCTGACAATTTTCCCTACAATGTAGTGCATATTATCGTGAGGCTTACCCTCTAGGCCTACTGCAATTTTTAGTGCTAATGAAGTGTTATAATGTTATTTGCTGTGTTATCAATGAGTTCTCAAACTTCCTTGTGTGCAAAGGACTCATCTGAATTTGATCTGCCAGGCTACTTAAAGATGGTATTCTTCAACTTTACCACTACCATTTTTATGCTCAAGGATACTTAAAATTCATACTACATTATATAGCATAAAAAGTAAACTTTACCAAACAGCTAGTCTACCAAGGTTGATCATCAAATAACCAATAGTAGCCTACCATAGCCTAACCTTAGCTTAACAAAGGCAGCCTAACTTGGCATAACCTTCAGGAATACTACTTTTTCTGTCTGTCCCTCTCTGCAGACTATGAGACACAGCTCAAATCTTTCTAGCCATGAAAGTCTGATAGATTATCCTTACAGGCTAGCCTAACTTATACTGTAAATACATATATATATATATATATATATATATATATATATATATATTATATATATATATATATATATATATATATATATATATCAATCCTACTCTCCTACCTATTTGAGGCAGATTTAGACGAATACGACGATATTATAAAGCACTTAAAATGATTACTGGAGGAGAAAATCCCATCAAGATGTCGGATAAATCAAAGGCAATTTCAAGCTATTGATTATGAGATGTTCAAAGAAATTCCTGAGTCTGTTTTTGCGTACTCTTTTCGTCGCAGCACCCCCGATCATTTTTTCAGTCAATGAGTCCCTTTTTCGCTAATCGTTTTAGGAAGTCATTTTCATAATTATGTTTGAAAGCCTTGACTTCTGGCTAGTAAATAATATGAAAAATGCGTTGAGTATTTCTATTTTTAATTTTATTATTATCAATTGAGTATTAAAGACTACGCGGCTCACTCTTCTTTCTCATCAGCCGTGTTAATCAGCATAGTCATTGTAGTAAAAATAATGAAGGCCCTCTTTCATTTCAAATTAAGCGCTAATCAGACAGAAGAGACTCAGGGCGTCAAATTAATTCGAGGTCAGATAAATTAATGTTAAACTGAAATGAGGACTTGCTTCATAATATTAATATTAATAAATCTTTTGTTTATTGATTTCTATTCAAGGTTTTAATTCACAGAGGCTTGAATTTATTTCATAACTTACTTATTCTGATGACCTTTCTTTCATGGGATTAAGCCCCGTTCTCTTCTGCATATAATATAACGAGCGTTCGGGCTGTGAGAGTCATTCTGATGTTAAAAGGGTAATGATTAGGTGTTATGTTAATAATGTAAAGAAAAAAAAGAAGAAAAAAACTTTGAAATGAAAAAAGTTCAAAAGATAAGACACTGAGTTATAGATAGCCAATAATAAAAACCGAGAAATTTTCCCGTTAGAGATAAAGTGGAAAATTGAAACAAATCTATATCGATGTTTAAGTATATGTCTGTCGAGGAGAACTGTATGCTTTCCGTTTATTTTAATGGACCTAGTCCTGCGTTTGCTCCTGCAAGGACTGCAACATTTAAGTATATAATGATGTTTATGCTGTCTATCCTTCAATTCGACGATAAAGTTTAAGTGGTAGAAACCCAGTTTGAAGATTTTGTGGATAGACGATAGGCGACCGTGTAAGGAAAGGTAAAATGCTACAGTGTCCCCAGATTAAATTGAAACACCGGCCGTTGGGGACATTGCCATATAGAATCTCATTCATTTACCTTTATTATCACGTGTTGACGTATCGTAATTGTGGTAAATATTTTGCCACATCTTTTGTCAGTCAGATCAATGTAAGAGGAAGTATAAGTAACTTAAGCTGCTCTATCTCAGTGCACCTATTCTCAATCATCCACAATGGAAAGACCTCAAAGCACGTTTTGAATGCTAAAGTCCGTGAAATGATTTAAAAATCTACCGACATTTTAGATTGGGAAAAAAATATTAAACTATAAATACATAGATCTGGCAATGCTATTTAACATATTATAGAAGTAACTAAGTCAGACAGAAGAACAGGCTTTCGTAAATGAAAGGAAAGCGAAAGGAGTGAGCAAGAACCTGAAATTCCAGTTTTCCGAGTAAAAAAACTTTAATAATAAATAAATAAATAAATAAGAGAGAGAGAGAGAGAGAGAGAGAGAGAGAGAGAGAGAGAGAGAGAGAGAGAGAGCAGACGATTATAGAATTACAGATACAAAAGAATTTAATGTATGGGTTTTACGACAAACGGTGTTACGTAATAATGCGAAAAAGGAAATTGCGACTCTTGACGGTGTATTGTTAGGTATTAAAGAAATATTAGGTCCCGAGGTGGTAAAGAATCTATTTAAAAAGTGCCAAAAGAAATTGGATTCAGACATACAAGAGTTAAAGACAATGTTTTCTTACAGGAGCGAAGGGAAATAAAGTGTACAAGAACAAAGATTTAG
>NC_087220.1:23783293-23788293 GCF_015104395.2 Macrobrachium nipponense | reverse complement strand
AGACGGCTTCAAAAATGGTCTGAAAAAATGATGAGCAGAAAAAGAGGTGAAATAACTCGCTGAGAGTGAGCATTAAAACTTTACTTCGCGTTTTATATTGATTAATTTTCCTAGGTTGATCATGATGTCACAATTATCCGGAATCCTATTAAGATTCTATTTATGCTCTCCCGAGAAGAGACAACTGAATGACCCTAACCCTAAGGAAAGTGATAGACTTAATTCCTAAAGGAAGGATGAACGTAATTCAGGAAAAAGAAGTAAAGAAAAGAAAACAGAAGAGAAAAAGCAGTCATCGAAAAAGACGTTTTTAGGATCATTGATATCAAAGGAAACAGTTAGCCTCAATATGCTTCAAATCTTCCCAGTTTCTATTTTCAATGCATTTTTAGTGACAAAGGCGTCGTTTTTTTTTATAGCTCGTTATTTATAACCTTTTGCCACGTTGCTATAGCTGACAACACTCTTCTTTGCATTATTATCGTATATGTTACGTGGCTCTTTATAACGTGGTGTGGTATTCCCTAAACTTGCAGCCATAGTCCATAAATGACGAAAGGTTAAGAAGAATTATTGAGGAAGGTTTGGAAAGTGCTGAATGCACGAGTGGTCAAGTTACCTGAAGATACAAAGGTGCAATGACATAGGAATTGGAGAGTCGTTCTGTCTACTCGTGATATTTGGTAGTCTCTTGAACAGGAAGCTGAAGACATCCGTCTCGACATAATTACATCACATAAAATCTTAATTCTTCTATAGCGCTTATTATCTTCTTTAACATTTAATGCACATAGAAAACTGAAAAACCAAGAAAAGTAGTAGAACTATTGCTCCATAAAAAGAAATGGAAATTAAATAAAATGTTTTGAGCAATTTGTTACATCGACCATCATATGATGAAGATTAAAACAAACAAACAAACAAACAAAAAGAGAGAACGAAGAGTTTAGATGAAGTTTTCTCTAACCTTTGGGACAAAGGAGAATGAAATCATTACCGTGGGTGGCAAAACCACACGACGGAAAAGCAGGTCACGTCCGTCTCATTTCTCACCTCAGAAGCCCCATTAAAGCCTCACTGCAATTCTTTCTTGAAACAAAAGCGATTCTTTCTGCTTAGGGAGTTAATCCCGGATTCATACTTTAAGGATTATATAAGTAGCTGTCACTTTGCTTGTATTCACCGACCAGGCATTCCCAGTGAAAACCACTAATTTATAGTAATTATGAGTATAATATTATTGTCAAGCTATGCTGATAATTTTTTTTATCATATTCTATACATACCAAGAAATAAAAAAAAAATTACCTGAATGTGTCGTTCAATTGTTAATTTAGAGAAGGAGTTGCGGATCTGCAGTCGCCAGATCAGTTAGCCACGGGGTTTTCCTTAGACCCTTCTCAGTCTGTATCACGGGTATGAATCGCCGCCTTGCTGATTTATCCGTGTTGTATACAGCATGATGTTTATCGGTAGGCTAAGCCTCGGCCGCGGTGCGATAACCACCGACATAAAGGAAAAAGTTCACATTATATAAACAGACACTAAAGGTAATAAAACCCTTTTTAACTTATATATTATTGGCATATCTTCATAACAAATAACCTATTCAAGGAATAATTCCATAGTAATGAAATCAACCTTTAACTCTGAGAGGCGAGCGAACAAAATGTAAAAATCCAGTATATGGTTGCATTCACAACGACGTTGATTGTTCGGTGACCTTTCAGAAATGTTAATAGTAGTGTAATAACGGTAGCAATAACATTGAGGATAACATTAATGTTTGATTCGAAATTCATTATCATTTTGGTAATGAATAACTTATCCGTACAATGGAGTCAAACAAACGATTTTGTCAAAAAGTAGAAAAATACGATACTTCAAAGAAAAACTCCTGTTGATATTATTGATTGACTAGACAAAAAAGAACCCAAGACTATGCAAAACAATAAGAAAACCAAGATATTGGAATGTAACATGTCCTAGCAATTATACTACTATATAAAGTAGGTCAGGCATTAATGGGTTAATATTACAGTATGGTACCAGTGCACTAACTAATTTTTTTTATCATAAATATATATATTCCTTAATCGAAATATTCAGAAAAAAATACGAACGAAGATCATCATAACGTCACTTAAACTCATCATAAAATACTTTACTTACTGATTTTCCAAGGTCTCTTTCTGGCTTCAGGATATACGAGTGATTGGATGAGGATTCTGACTCTATAACCTGGGCAAGGGTCCATGAAATCAGGGGAATTGCTCCATCCTTGACGTTCACGTGTTGAAAATCTGGCATTTGGTGTTATTCTTTTGATACATTTTCCAGAGTCTATGATGACTGCTCAGGTTGTGTGGCAACCTAGTTCCATAATTACAAAATAGTATTTCACCAATTGTTTACAGTAATAAATAGTTGGTTGAATTTAGGAAGACTGATACCCTTTTCTTCTCATCTTCTTCCCCCCAGCAGCCAATGGCTGTATTCTCAAACGTCAGTTCCAATACATGTAGGGTATGCTACAGAGCTTCCGATCTCTTTCATTAGTTGGCAGATGTGAATCCCTCCGTCCCTCTTTTATCAAAATTGGTAGAGCAAAGATGTCCGAGTTCTTGCTATATCAGCTGCCATCTGTGCTGGTCTTGTCTTCTTAAATGGGAAAGTTAAGCCACTATTTTTCCCAAAAAAGTTGCACAAACCACACTATGGCATGGGTCAATGTCATCCCAAGCGCCAGGATGCACAAGAGGTTACAGAAGTCATTTCCATGTGGGTCATCAACAATAGTCAAATCTGGAAACAACTCTTCCAGCCTATATTTTCTCTAGTTATACAAGCCTGAAGTCTCATCATAATCCCACCTTTCACAACCCTTCAGAATGACTCATTATGTAACTAGGTATTTTATTAATAAAATGATCAGACTACTTCTTAGAAGAATGCTCTGAAAATGTCTGGATTCGTGAGATGGACTCTGCAATCAAACCCCTTCCCTCTCTCATACAAGATATTCCTGGAGGAAAGAACTGAAAATACGAAGCGCGAGATCTTTGTTCTATGTAGATTGATCATGGAACCCAATTTAACCTTCGTCTCCTCACAATGGACCACATGCATAGGTATCTGGTTTCATTTTGTTCTGACATTGCTGCCTATAATAGCACAACTGATTCAAACAGACTTTCCCAAAAGTTAAATACCTTAATAAATAATAGCGCTTGGAACAACCTAGAGCAACAAGATAAAGTTTTGAATTTTTCCAGCATCTCATTACTGTAAACCAACACTCAAGGGCCCCATACACTGAACAATTGTATGAACGCCTGTCTGAAGGATTGTCGTTATCGACACATGCACACACACACACACTATTCGGACAGTATGAACCAGAGCCGTAAATACGGCTCTGGTATGAACGATCTTCGCACCGATTTCAGTCTGAACAAAGGTTTTGTCTTGGGAAGACATGGCATCATCTTCAGAAGAGACGTGCGTGATAGCTGTATATAGGCAGATAAACACATACATTGAACGACCTGTGTATGACAGACTTGAATCGCAAGCCGGCAACCTGGTCTTGAAAGATTCCCGCTATCGTTCAGACACGAAACTCCGCCCACTTTGCATTCAGACAAGCCCATATACAATGGTTTTGCGTTCGAGACAGACCCTCAAGACATTCGTTCGACAATCGTTCAGTGTGTAGGGACCTTTTGCCTTAAATCTTTGTTTATCCTTTGCCTTTATGACAGATCAAAAAAAATAATCTAGATTTTACAGTTGCTTTTGACAGTCATATCTGATCAAAATTTCAGCCAAGATGTATGTATAAAAGGCATTCTGCTAAATGCATTAGCTGACCATAACAAGATATTGTGTACCTCGTAGAATTATGAAAGCCATCCACTTGCTACAAAAATGTGATGATGAGCAAAGACTTTTACCTTGAGAAAATCAACCAACTCCTTACTGACACAAACACTTACGACAAATTGACGGAAAATCCCCTAAAAACGTCGTTAGTTGAAATATGTGTATCAAATAACGATTTTTCATTGGGAGTAATTCTATAAACAAATATTCGAGTGAAGCATGAACAGCCTTTCAAGTCCTGTGTTAGCCAACCTATACATGGCATATTTTGAAACTATAATAATAAATGCAATAAAACATAAAGAAATCCTGTGGATGACATATGTGGATGAAATCCTAATATTATGGGATTATGGGACGTCGTAAAGGACAGGCTTCTGCAGTAAAACCTCAATATAAGTGAAGACTGAACCACGTATGGATCACAAAGGCGGTGATTAGAGCAGCACACTTTTGGAATTTTAAGCCTCCTTCCGGCAAACGTTGCATTCTAATAGCCGCCACAAACAAGTGCAACTTCAGTTTTGGTGTTAGCTACATCATTCAAATTTTGTCGGTAGGGTACTAAATAATACGAAGCAAAATATTATAAAAAATATAATTGCATTGTGACGACGCCTTCAGTCAAGCATGTTAATGAAAATCCAGAAAGTCAATGACTGTGTAGTGTTAGCTTCTGAATCAGCTTCTGAGAAATATTTTTTAAACGACATGTCCTTCCTTTGTACCTCACCCTTTTCTTTCATTCTATTTTTGTGATGCTGTGTCATACTTTCAAGTAATGGGTGTGTAACTCTACTACCTGCAAGAGCTGCTGTAGTTTCTAGGCACATCTGAACGTTATGGAACATGAAGTTATTTAACAGAACGCATCATTCTGCATTTGTAAATCTACGCATTAATATCACTACCAGTTGATCAACACAGTGAAATAGGCAGTAAACATTCAACGAGAAAGACCGCATATGAAGTACCTTTTTATTTAGCAAACAATTTATATATTCTTGCTGTCAGTTTTTGGTTCTACATTTCATCAAACATATTTTATGTAGAAATGTTCACATTTGTCTGTAAGAAAAGTTTTACAGTTACAATTATACGGAATAAGAGCAATT
>NC_087220.1:23753027-23782793 GCF_015104395.2 Macrobrachium nipponense | reverse complement strand
AATATGTTTTGAAAGAATTTGAGAAAAACGATGACTCGTGAAATGGATAGTAAACCCCGAAGCTTTTTCCAATAGAAAACGGCTATTGGTTAACATCTTAACTTTATTGGCCAAATTTTCGAGACCGTAAGTGGCATCATCAAGACCGTAAAATATATAAAATTGACAAATTAAAAACATACTCAGTAAAGTGACATTTACAAAATTTAGAATCATAAAAATGCTAAATAATCTATATTAAAACAAAGTAAAAATATATATATATATATATATATATATATATATATATATATATATATATATATATATATATATATATGTGTGTGTGTGTTGTGTGTGGTGTGGTGTGTGTGTGTAGTGTGTGTGTTTGTGTGTGGTTTGTGTGTGTGTGTGTGCGTGTGTCGTGCGTGTGTATGTGTGTGTAACTTACGTCCTCCATATACATGAAGCACACACATTGTAAAACAAATGAGAATCTAAATGTGAGCCGGCAGACATGGTTCATATAATGCAGTTTTGAAGAAACAAACTCGTGAACAGTTTATAGTATTTCGTCGCAGCCAATTATTGAATTTAGCTCTCTCTCTCTCTCTCTCTCTCTCTCTCTCTCTCTCTCTCTCTCTCTCTCTCTCTTCTCTTAAGAGCATATTTGTAAGGAATTTCCATTTTACTGATTAGAATTCTAAAATAAATTTAGGTTTCGCCACTACAAGATATTGTAGTAATTGGGGAATATACTGACATGAAAGAACGCTAACTAACCTTCATTAAGGAACGGAAAGACGTGGAAAGCATATTTTCCACATTTTCCTTCCCACTCACGCAGCGATGCGAGATAATGCGCTCATATTTCAGACGCTCTCTCCTCAGTTTCCTTGTTGACTGTTAAAAAACCCTTTTTAAAATTCGAGCCAAAATCGAAATCGCACTCGAGCATGAATCTAATTTCAGTTATGGGATTGTATCTTGTACCGTAAATTCTGTGTGTTGTGCATTCGTCCTCTTTTATTAGTTTATAAAGGTAGATTAATAACAAGAAAGAAAATAAGTTAACAAATCTCAGCCTTGCATGGAAAGAATATCTTTTGGTTTTGGTTTTCTTATTTGAACGATTTGTATTTATTTTTTTTTTATCCAACGTTCTTATAATCATGGAAAAATTAAAGAAAGAAAAGAATACCTTATAATGAGGCTAAAAGCAAATGAGTACTCTGCCGGCAACAATATTGTATTTCAAGTTTAAAATAAAACTGCAGAGTATCGAGAATCTATTCAGGTTATGGAGAACTTATCTTAAATCACCAACAAAAACCTTCAGTAAAACTAAGACTGATTAGATGAAGACATAACTTCATGTTCTTGCTCCGAGATAACACTTTGCTTGATGAAACTGAATACCAGACTAGTCTTTGTGTTATACTAAAGGCAAACTTTCCTATTCCATTTTATAGAGGTATGTGTAGTTTAATGCTACCAGAAACGTCCGCAAGGGTTTTTTTAAAGCAAAAGGTGACTGCGCTAGGGTCACTTACCGAACTTTTCCCTTGTACCTAAAAGTATAAAAACTATTGATACTTTAAAAATTCTGAAGGCTTCTTTTTCCAACAAAGGTGATGGCATGTATGTCAAAATCTTGCGATCTTTATCCCTGTATATTGAAATATGGAATAATTCGGAAGGATTCATTTATCAACAAAGGTGACTGCACGAATGTCCTATGCTTTAAATATTTAGTTCTACCACCACTGGAAAACGATTCTCCTGTTTGGGCTTTAACATCCTCAAGGAAACTTTCTCATTTTCAAAGTTTTGCCTCAATTTGCTGTTTTCCTTTTCTAACACTGATATATAGAATTTACACCCTTGCTAGGTGTACAGTTGCCTTCCGTTACTTCTTTTTTAACAGTGAACTTTCAGTATAAAGACAGGGGTTCAGAGAACTCGTTTTGCTAATCATCAGCCTTCGTATAATGAAGATATGCCTTTATAAACTATCCAATATGTACCAGTAATCCTTTGTTTCTTGTCCAGTTAAACTGGGCAGTTGTATTCCTGTCAGCTGGCATTGGTGGCAATGTTCGAAAATTCAGTTCAATGGAGCGTGTAATGTTAGGTTAAAGAGGTTTTCCTCAGTATTTCTCAAGTTCTTTGCCCTATATGTATATTATATATATACTAGTATAAATATATTATATATATATAATAATATTCTATAGTAATATAGATATAATATATAGATATACTATAATATATATATCAATATACACATAAATGAATGTATGAATATACGTGTGTGTGCATGTTCCAGCATAACTCTGAAGTACATTCAGCAATTTCAAACAATCATGCTGTCTGTAAAAGAATACTGTGGGGGTAAGACATCACTAGGACGAAAGGGCGCCAAAGGGGGTTGGGATGGGAAGGGCTTCCCTGGAATGAGGCTTGTTCCGCCTTTTGACTTAGTAACTAAATAAACTTTACAGGTTTATCATGTTCCATTTTGGTTTGCATATGACTTACTATCTGGAAAAAAATACTGCAGGGTAAGACATCACTGGCACAAAAGGGGTTGGAGGTGAGAAGGGGGTGAAATGTGAAAATAACCGAAAACGACAGATATTACAGTCTAATCCATAGTTTTCGAGGTTGCTGAGATGAATGATGACAATCCTGATGCCATTCAAGTCCAAGTCCAGACCCCGAAAGGAAGTGGGTTTGTGAAGGGGTGAAATGTAAAATTGTCAAAAATATTGGGCACTGTAAATAGACAGGTATTAGGGTCTAATCCTTAGTGAGAAGGGGTGATACATAAAATGTAAAAATGGTGAAACAGTTTGTATCCTATGGATGCCACTCATTCTGATGATCTCCCTTCTAACTTTAAGAGATAGCAATTTTCAGTGACACTTGCATTTGCAATCCGAATCAACAAGGCACAAGGACAGACTATTCAGTACTTTGGAGTAGATTTCAGATCATCATACTTTTCCCACGGACAACTTTGTGTTACTTGCTCAAGGGAGGACTCTCCCAAAAATTTATTCGTTCTTGCTCTTGATGGTGAAACTAAAAATGTAGTTTACAACAAAATTGTGTTTTGAAGTAGTATTATAGTGAATTTGTGAAAGATTTTACATTTTAATTTGTATACTATATTTAGACTTTTTTCAAACCTATAGATAACAAATCTTTGATATTAAACTATGATTAAATTTAATTCCCTTTCGTGTCCAATAGACGGTTGGGATAAATATATATCTTGGTGCTATCTATGTTTTGGTTGTGTTCTGTGCTTTGGGTGTATTTCACAGTTGGATGTGTTCTATGTTTTGAGTCTACATATATATATATATATATATATATATATATATATATATATATATATAATATATATATATATATATATATATATATTATATATATATATATATAATATATATATATATATATATATATATATATATATATATAATATATATATATATATATGCAATAAGTCACCAAGCAGCACGTGACAAATATGTACGTAAATAGCCACATAAAAGGTGAAGAATCAAAGACCAGGTACCAAGCGCTTTCGTGTATTGCGTACACGAATAGAGAGACCAATAACATCAGGAACGGTGCTATACATGATAACGCGAAAGTTATTTTATCAGGTCAAATAGACTCAATCTTGATATATAAAGTCTATGTACAACGAACTTGACAAAATTGCACTAATCGAAATGTACGTTAAGGAAGTATGTTTGATATAAAGCTGCATGTATTTAACTAAATTCTTTAACAGAACAAAACAAAACAAAAAACAAATTGATATCTTTCCTGTCAGGTGTATTCAGAAGTTAAGTTTTTATTTCTAACTTTGGAGAAATGAACGAAATTGCTGGACTGGTGTTGAACATCACGAAAATATTATTTACCACCGACTCATAAATAATTGCGCCTCTTACAAAGTGGCTATTTCCAGGTTATACTGAACTTTGATTCTTATAATAGAACGGCAATAATAACCCGTTGGTAAGGCTGGGAACAGTAAATTCACCTAGTTATCGAACTGGCGGCTTTTATTTTATTTATTTATTTTTGTTTTGTCTGTCTGTCTGTCTGCCCTCAGATCTTGAGTGCTACTGAGGCTAGGAGGCTGCAAATTGGTAGGTTGGCCATCCACCTTCAAATCATCAACCATACCATTTTGCAGCCCTCTAGCCTAAGTGTGGATTATTATCAAACATTAATTTCAGCAAAATCAAAACTTATAACAATAATATTAGTAGAATTAGTTGCTGTTGTTGTTTTTGTTGCTAATTTAGCAATAGTAATGTCAAAAACCGATTTTAAGAAAGCAAGTGTGAAATGGCCCTCAGGCCATGTCGAACCGGGCTTGTTTGCTGAATTCTGGGCAAAGTTTGTGGAACATGGAAAGCGGCGCCATGTGCAGCAGGTCAGAAGCAACAGGAAGTCCGCCGAGTGTGCAACCAAAAACGAGTCAAACGCTGCATTGCCATAGGCGAGAAGTTTGTTTGAAGTTGCGGGCGGTAGGGGGGAAACAAGATAGGCGTGAGAGTGAGCAGCGAGTTGGAATATGGACAAATCAGTTATATATCATTTTTAGTTGATGTCAAACAGCAGTTTTCCAACTTCTTTCATTTCTGGTCATAAAAATAAAAACTAGTTTTCGGCACATAACTTACGGATGCCAATTTGTTTTCTGTTTTGGTTTCGCCTGTTAATTCTCGCATCGTTATATCTCATAAATTTATTTATCGTGCATTTCGATAAATACATTTTTGTAAAGTGTGTAGCACACATAAATCAAGATGATTACTGAGAGTCTTTGGTCTTCCAGTGACTGAGACAATGAACTTGCTCTGTGTCATGTAGGACAGCTGATCTGTCATCGGAATATCGTCTTCACGAATTTTGTCATGTCATCATTGCTTATGTTGTTGATCTCTCAGTGGCTTAATTCCATCTTATTCGGGTGTATGCAAATAGACTTTGAATTCCTACCAGAGAAGTGTGTAAGACACGGAATTCTGAAAAAAAAGTGATAAATTAAAATTAAAAGTAAAAACAACTTGAATAATAAATATGTCCTTTCAAGTTACTGCAGATGCTCCTAGGAAATGATGATATAAAAATGAGTACCAGTAAGAAATACTTGACATCAGTATTCAGAGCTTCAGCTGAAACTTTATAATCGCTTTTGTTCCGGTGTGGCAGTCTGCACTCATGTAAAATTGATTGTTTCTAACAGGCAAGATATATTACGCAACCATCCTTTAATATGCATGAAACTATCGTAGATATGCCAACAGACTTGACTGTCCAATATGTTTTTAATTAATAACGATTGTTAAAAGCATTTCATAACCATCACGTTCATACTACTGATGTTTAACGTACAAGGGTCAGTTCCGTCTTTTTCCTCATAAATATTTTTGTTTGTAATTGATAAAAGTCGTTATGTAGTCAAAAAAAGTAAAAAACAAAAGACATTGCTTAGTCAGAGCACACAAAAATGCTTTCTAGGCCGAATGTTGGATATGTGTTATTGTCTTTCCTTCAAACTAATTTGAATAATAACCTTTTTTACATTACTTTTTTTTATGCAAGTAAGTGGAAATCACGACTTAAGAATACAAGAAGATTAGAGAACTCGCTATTATCAAAGCCGAGCTGTATTGGAACCACATGTATATCGAAGCATATAATGTTGTAAAAAAATTATTTTAAAAAACGATGTGTTATCAATGTACCGTCTCCTGTATGCACCTAAGCATTCAAAACTGAGTCACGTGATTTTCATTTTCAAGTGATGCCAAAAGGGGAGCATCTCATTTAAAAGCTTTTTTGTTAATAAGATTACCTATTTTACCACATTCAGCAATGAATTGATAATAACCCTAGAAACCACATATCTGTCATTGGACTCTGACTTCGAGTATCGCAAAGTGACAAAGTTGGAGCTAAGTAAAAACAGTATAAGTCAGGCCAACTTACCATTGGAAACAAAAACTGAAGTAACTGTTTTCTTAAATCTTCGGACCCCTATTGCTTAATAATATGACATATGGCAACACTAGCAATAGTGATGGTGAGCTGCATGGTCACATTGAAGCCGTCGAAGGCGCTCACCACGACACGTTAGTTGAAGTTGATCATCAGTGTCAACATGCCATCATCAAAATTTTTAAGGAAATCATTTTTATTTGAAAATACTTCCGTGGAGTTAGATGAAATACCAGTAACAAAAAAAGAAAAGGTCTGGATTCATGATTTTAACAAGAGAAGAATGGTACGAGGTGAATTTTATAATTAATAATATACTCGAATGTGTGACGACACATTTTATGAATGTTTGCGTATGAGCCAAGGGTCGTTCGATTCACTGCGTAGCAAACTTGGAGAGAGGCTGAACAAACCTGTAACAAATTTCAGAGAACCCTTTTCTCTTGAGGGAGGGAGACGCTTGTGTGTGGACGAGCGGCAACGTCTAGCCAGAGGTCAAATCGATCCCGTTCCACAAGTGCGGCCACCCAAGTCAGAATTATATTTCATAGTTTTTGTTGTTCGCATGATTTCCTGATATTTTAAATCCTAAACATTCTACTGTTTAAAATCATTTAGACTCAGGACAGCATGATTTCCTGATATTTTAAATCCTAAACATTCTACTGTTTAAAATCATTTAGACTCAGGACAGCAATAATCCCTGAACTATTATTCGCTCAAGATGTATTTGTAGCGAAAGTTCAGAGTAAAATATCAATCATTCTGTTCCAGAACCTATCGCGTCACCTTACTCTTAAATACGTTGTGATCTTAAATAATGAAGGGAAGCAATTAATATTGGGGCTATATACAAAGAAAATCGCGTGGAGGAATGTATGAATGTATACAATATTATGATAAGAGGGAGAGAGAGAGAGAGAGAGAGAGAGAGAGAGAGAGAGAGAGAGAGCAAGTCTACATTTGTGCTAACGTATGTTACCGTCTCCTCCCAAAACAGAGGATAACGCTTTTGTGGATTTTGCTAGACTTATTTAACCGTCAAAACATTTACTGCCGTTGAAGCGAGCTAACTATCAGCACTTTGAAATACAAACATAAATATGTGCATATTAGACTAATCGTCATCAATAATGATGACGGTGTAATAATAGTCCCGTGCTTAAAGGAAAATAAGTAAATATTGCCGTCATGATCCTCAGTACTTCAACCAGAATCCCACACTGTATCTTCCAGATCTCTATGAACATTCTGTCTGATAAATTATAATGACCTCATGCTAATACGGTGTTATAGAGTATTTATGTAATATTATATAATAAAATATGCATAGTATAGTGTTATATGTGTTTCCGGCTAAAAATGGACTTATAATGTAATAAGTTTTCAAACCTTTAACAGGCATATTATGTAGTTGAGCACTTACAGTGGTTACCCTAAACTCACCTATGTATATCTTTTGTGTTTATATTTTAGTCATAAATAAACCATTATAACGGAAAGGTTTCTTAACGATCCTGTTTAACATATAGTCATATTAAAGATCACATTCAGAGAGATTGTCTTGTCGGTAGAATAATGGGGAATTTGATGAACAGGAATGCAATCGTCCTCCTCTTGCGCTAAATACACTAAAAGTTGGCCCTTATCGAAAATGTTTTTTATCCAAGTAAAGGAAATTCAAGAGTGTTTTTGAAGGCGCATTTTAAGACTGATTTTTTACGGTGTGCTGATTTTTTATCTCTCACCGGGTAACAATAATGAGAGCTAATAAGTGATGAAGAAAAACTCAGCCTAACTGAAAATCTCGTGCACTTTTAGATATACAAAAACATCTAAGAGGGCAGGGTCTGTTACTTTGTTACATTTGTTATATATATAAAAATTATTGAATGTTGTTATTTAATCTATAAAGAAATAAAAAATCGTGGCTTAGCCCCATATTTTAATGTTTTAGGAGAATGGTATCAGCGTTCTCTCTCTCTCTCTCTCTCTCTCTCTCTCTCTCTCTCTCTCTCTCTTCAAGCATTTGTTTGTTGTTCTCTTTTGTCCTTTCTCAGCATTTTATCTTCTTAACTTGTGTGAGAGCAACTACATCCCTGGACAGTGTTGCCATGTCAAACTGCCAATTAATGTTAATTTTCCAGTGACAGGAGAGTTGAAACATCGTTACGTACATTACACCTTTTCACATTTATAAACAGTCCATGGTTTCAGTTCTCAACATTAAGCCATTTCCCCTAAATTTAGATTAGCTTATGAAAAAATTAAAGAGAACGATTACTGCCACATTTCATCCTTTACTGCTGAAAACTCTTTGACAAGTGCCCCTCCAAAGGCCTACACCTATGGCTCATCAACTTATTGCCAAACTAGCTACTGTGCAGTCACTTGGTGCACCATTCACTTACATTGCACGCGCACTCTTGCTTCTGACCTTTTATAGGTCTTACTTTCCTGCCTTCTAACACTTAGGATTGTATACTTTTTCAGTAAAATGTTCTTCTATTTTTCCACAAGACTGAACCAGCTCAAAATACTGATTCCTCTTTGTAACTAATCTTTTTTCCCATACCTTACGTGTACTCTACATCGTGACACACCTGTACATTTCCTGGGTAGCATGTATCTATTCTTATATAGGATTTCCATCACATTCATTAGTTAATATGAAAAGGGAAAATCTGATTACCCAATATTTCAGACGGGGTTATTTAATGCAGGAATATTCATACAGTCACTTTCTTGACTGAACTTGGTTTTTTTTCTCAAATTGCCAAAGAAATTAAAAGTATATATGTTTTATCTGCTCCATTATGCAGAGGCAACGGACTCTATTAAGAAGAAATTTAAATGTTCGATAATGTGCTCGTGTGTTTAGAAAAGCTTTCATACGTCAAGAGGCTGATCAGAGCATATTTCAGGTGAATGGACTGCAGCCAATGACAAACGTTAAATCGTTCAAGTCAAAGGTGGCGAGACACTGTAGACAGGTCACGCAGTGCGTATGGCAGAATGGACTGCGAACAAGGGACCTTCGAGATAAATGGTGTTCGATATTGTGTGCGGCCGTGAAGGCCCGTGCTAATCAGATATAATAGGCCATACAGGTCAAAGTAGATTCATTCATTCAGACACAGGACAGTGACGTTTCTTGTGATACAGGTGGCCAGGATAGGGCGCACGAAGGTCCAGTAAAGGTGAGATACTTTTTGGGGAGCGATAAAACATTGATTCTTGGTGATAGTTTGTGGTAGTGAAGACTGGGAGACGAGTTCTCCTACATTTGGATTTTATTTAACCAGTACATATTTTCTTCCCCGTGTATACAGGAGTGCTTTTATCTGACTTTTGTGTGTGTTCCATTTTTATGCGTATCTGTACGATATTATGTTTTTCCATTACGAAGTATATATTTTTTTCTGAAGAATATAATTTTTTCCCTTCGGTCATGAAAGACAGACTTTTTCACATGTTAAATAATGGGGAGTAATTAATGTGAAGTATTGTGTCTCATTTGGGAGATAGTGTGTATCATTTACTTTGAGATAGTCGTTTGAAAATTTGTTTTAGGGAAGTATTTATCAGCAGTGAGTACACATCAACTTATTTTCCTTTTTCCTTATCATATTTTTTTGTGTTTTGGTGGGGGGGGGGCGGGGGGAATGAAGGTTGTGTTTTTTTATATTTTTTAGTTTGGTTTCTAGCCTTAGCTATTGACAACAGAGATGCCGGTTGGTGCTTTTTCCTAAGGTAGGTGATAGGTGTCTGGTTTTGTAAAAAGGGGTTTACGTTATTATTTCTTTCAGAGACAAGGCTTAGAAAAAACTTGTAATGATGGTGGCAGTGTAATTAGTTTAAGGGGTAATCAAGGGGCAATTAGGCATAAATTGAGCATAATTAAGTAATGAAGAACTCACGTCTTCAAAGTAAAACCAGCAACTCGAGACACGAATAGAAGGGTTTCGGTGGCATACAGAAGAACTATCAGTGAATAGGGTGTTCGAGAATTAGGAGGGGATAACAAAGCAGCATAAACTACGCAAACAGTAGAAAAGGAGAGAATAGATGTGTGCTGACTTTTTTATTCCTCTCTCTCACTGTCTCTCTGTCTCTGTCTCTCTGTATTGCAACTGAAGAAGGAAACATGGGACGGTGTGACTAATAAGTTGTCTTTCCTTCTTATGTACTTTATTGCGAACTAATTACATTAGGAGAATATATGTCACCGAAGTACTCAATTTTCTTTGGGGGGTGTGGTGGTGATTGTTGGGGGGAGGTTAATACAGGCAGTGAGTGAATGCAAACTGGACCTGTCATTGCTGCTTGAGTTAGCAATTGAAGTCTTAGTATATACGGGGTTTTGCGAGAACAGCAAAACCGCTCGCAGGGCAACGAGGCAGGAGAGAAATGCCACTTTCTCTCTCTCTATCTCTCTCTCTCTCTCTCTCTCTCTCTCTCTCTCTCATCTTCCATCGCCTCTGACCAACTAAACGACCAGGGGATGGAATAGCCTTGACCACGAGTGTTGTTATAGTGGGTGTTTTTTTTTTTTTTTTTGTAGAGTACAGTGACTTTTTACTTCAGGAATATTTATTTTCGGGGATTATCTTATCTAGTAGTTGGTTTGTGAGGGAACTTGTGGAATATTGGTGGTATTTCAATGTTATTGAGATCCGGTTGAGCCCTAAATACCGGAGGCTTCTTTAATTCAGACCAAATGGCGTGAGGGGACATTGATGATCAGACTTTGATTCGTAAAGTCACAATAATTGCATCGGGGTGTCGCCCTTTTCAAGGCACTGTAGATGGCGTTCTTTCCCCACCCGTGCGGATTTTAATTGAAGGAGCCAATAATTTTTTAAATGCCGAGAGAATTAAAATTGATGCAGAGGCATTCAAAGGGACAAAAGCCTAGTTGGATTTCAATAAAAGGGAATTAGCACATCACTGGTGTAACTTTCAGTATACAAAATGCTAGTCATGGACAGCACTAAAGGCATTTCTTAGAACAGCCTACGGGACAGAGGAATATGGGCATATGGTCCTAGACCTGAGGGGCTTCTACAAGATCAGGAAACGTCAGAAAACGATGGCTCAGCATAGCTCTGAGCTTTTTGATACACCGGGAGAATTGATAGAGAAATTTAAAAATTCCACATGGGAAAATGGTAATAATATCTCACTTGATAACTTCCACCGATTGGTAAATTTTTCCTGGCTTCTACATGAAGTCCAAGAAGTCATTGTGGATAGCTCTGATGAAAAGATTGTACCTACGTCAGACGAGGTATTGATTTATTCTCCTCCCTACGAGTATGAGAAGACCTGCCACCAACAATGACACCACCGATCACGACAACTCCACGGAAGGCAACGCCCCCGAACGAGGTACTCCTGCAGCCAATGGAAATCAAATTAGCCGTGACATCCCGCAGCGTAGCACAACGTCCATCAACGCTACCGCGCCGCTCAGGATGTCTAGACGGCTACAGGACCTGCAGAATCGTAACCATCCACTCGAAGAAAGTGGCTTGGGACCTGGCTCAAGCCACCAATGAAAACGAAGACTCACCGCCACCAGCCAATAGATCAGCATGGGGCAGACCTCCTGCTGTCAACCCCAAATATAAGGAGGACGGACACCACACCAAGTTTTATCCACAGACTCAGGCTAGGATATAAAGCCTGCTGGGAAATTGTGGAAAACAGTGTCAGACCATGTGAACACTGTCAAGAAGAAACACAGCAACCACTCCTCCACTACCTGCTGGAGTGCAGAGAAACAGCACGGCTAAGAGGTGCAGCACAAAATGCAGTACCTGCACAAGATGCTGAGCATGCAGCTGCCACAGTCACAAAGACAATCATTGAAAACTTAGAAGAGCATGCCCAGATGCTCTACAACCTACCTCCACCAAGGTAATCAAACTAATAAGTGAAATCAATCACCCTCATCACATCCCCTCATTGTAAGGCTCTATCCACATCATTCACTATCATTCTTTTAAAAACATTACCTACAACTGAAATCCTCCCGCAGGGACCCAAGGGAGTAAAGGGTTGGACAACCCCACCTGCACCGCTTCTCTGATTTTCGAAAGCCTTACACTCATTCAAACTTCTTCTATAATATGACATGATGGCCCTCTCTTACTGACACCATCATCCTTCCCCTGTCCACTCCTATCTCTACAACTAAAGATATTTCCAATTTCAAAAAACTAACCATGTACCTAAAGAATCTTTTCAGATCACCTACGGGCCGAACAAGGGAAAGGCCCGTGCCAACAAGAAGTGTTGGCTTAATACAACAACAACAACAACAACAACACACCAAGATCAGTCCACCCTCAGCTTCCCAGCCCGAGGATGTCTGGCAGCTCCAGACAAAAGCTCGCTTAAAGAAAGAGAGAGAGAAGAGAGAGAGCGAGCGACGAGAGAGAGAGAGAGAGAGAGAGAGAGAGAGAGATCGTCAATGACTTTGATGACTATGGTATCATAGTTTATCTGTAAAATTCAAATATATGCACCTATTTTGACACTGTATTTGATCATGACATCTATAGGAGCTCTACTAGCCTGTTTAAGTAGCACGGAAAAAGCTACTATTCGTAAAATAGAGAAGAATCTCTACAAGTGTAACACTGCTGAAGTAGCAATTACTTTTAATAAGATAATAATAAGAATAATAATAATAATAATTTTTTTTTTAATGAAAAATTAAATGGCAACGCACATAGTGCGGGAGATGAAAAGAATTCCCCTCCCATTTAATGATATATTCCTAAACATTTCATAGTAATCTAATGAACAAGGCTTGGCAAACTTCGTAGAAACGTCTTGTAAGTGATAACCGGAAAATGCAGAAGATGATCAAATCAACTCGCCCATAGGTATACATTAATAGATCATGAAAACGAGAGATTGTCTTTTGTCTTTTAAGAATTGGACACACATTCGACCAGTGGATACTTTGCGGTTGAGCCAACGCCATCTTGAATTGACAAGGCCTGAGAGATACAAGCATGAGTCATCACCAGTCGTCCTAGTGTGGCCGTGTGTTTCCATTCACAACTTTGTATTTTTGGTGGCATTTATCAGTTATTTGCAGAATGTATAATTTTTGTGTAAGTTAATAATGTTTTACAGTCTTTTGCATCATCAGTATCCTCTGGACCTGCATCATCAGTATCCTCTGGACCTGGTTAATATGATTTAATATAAAGGGAAATCAGTGCAGAAACAGCAATGAGAACAAAAAAGTTCATTCACAGAAATGAGTATATAATACATTTTTATACATAGAAAGGATGCCTCTCTCTTTAGGAAAAGGTATAAGAGCTATATACAAAATAAATATTCTCTATAATTTACACCAATTGTTCCTCAGAATCTTATTTCTTCGGTGTATTCAGCTTTCTCTTTTTTGTTAATATTTTGCAATTTTGAATGTTTTCATTACTTTTCTTATAATAATTGTTTAGTAGGGCATTGGAGGAAGCAAATATCAACATTTTTTAAATGTTTTCTACGCTATGCCCAGCATCACAATCATTTAGAGGTAAGAAAGCATCATTATCAGAAAGGACAGTGAGTGAAATGTCCGTGGCCAAATTCCTTTGATACATCGATTGTATAAAATCAGGATACTGTGACAGTTTATCAATGGTTATATAGTTAAACAGAATTACGTTTACTACAGATTCATGCGGATAAAGAAGCCTTCCTCTGCTTATACCCTGAATGTAACTGTTATTGTCTGGTAAGCTATCTTTTGTTTCTTGTCAAGTGAGTAAGTCTTTACAGGAGCTACACTTAAATTTTTTCACAACAGCATACACACAATAGCCAGCAAGGTATGTTATAACCGGGAAAAGATCCATACATTTATCAATATCATCTTGACTGACATCAATATAAAAAAAATCGTTATTTCCGGACTCCTGATCATTCATGCCCTCCCAGTTCGTTTCTTCGAAGATCTTCAGTTCAATGTTTTTATTATTAAAAGTTATTCTAAGAACAGACATTAACCTCAGTTTTTTTTCACACTCGAACACTTGTCGTAAGGAAATGTTGTAATTGCAGCCAGCAGCAAGTCGACGATATTTACCAAATCTATTTTCAAGTTGATCGGTTTGAAATTTTCCTGGTAAGACATATGGCTCTTAACCAGATGTTGCAGAGATTCTCTTCTTTGGAAAAGCTGAAAACATGAACCTGTGTGGCATTTTGTCTGAAGTTACACGTGTGTCTGGAAACCTTCTTCGCCGGATTTAAGTATAACACTAGAAAGGTCACTGGAGATGGGAGGTTGCCAACTAGTAATGTCTCATTAGATGGCCTCAGAAAAAGTACCCACAGCAATGGAAATTAAAAACAAATGGTTGAACAGTTTACAAAATATTAAAGTTGCAAGTACTGAGTTTTCATTTAAAGTCATCAGCAATGACTGATAATGTATTTTATAATCCTTTGTGTTAATAAACTGTTGTTTCTCATCATAACTTCTGCGCTGATTTTCCACCATTATGCAATATATTTAATCATATTAACCAGGTTTAGAGGATTATGTTGTTGTTAAAGACTGTGAAATATAATTATCTAACATAGCAATTAGATACTCTAGATAAAAAGTAATAAATAACACCAAAAATACAGAACTGGGATGGTAACTTGTGGCCAGGATAGGACGACTAGTGATGATTCATCGCTCTGTTTTGAGTGATCGCACAGGCCTTGTCAATTCAAGATGGCGTTGGTTGAGCATCCCAGCTAGATGACTTGAGGGGTTGTTACCTCTGATTCCCGATCAAGAGGATAATTATTTCCCCACACAATTCTCGGAGAGGATAGTGCACATAGTAAATGAAGGAGCTGCCTTTTTCTTCCATGCAGTATGAATCAGTGAGCAGATGTTTAATCATCAGTGTACAGTATTCCGAGATATTTTTACCCTTTTATCCCAAAATATTTATTGATAGCATTCATAGCTGCGTTCTTTGCTTCCAATTGGTGAAGTTGGACAAAGTTGCGTGATCGAGATAATCATATATTGGACAGAAGAGGGGGTTATGGAAAGTACTTTACTGAGCCTATAATGAATAGAGTTTAAATACTCACTAATTACATTAATTAACATACACTTACTGTATATTAAATCCGTTAATTTGGTTAAGTATATCTTAGATGTACCAGACCACTGAGCTGATTAACAGCTCTCCTGGGGCTGGCCTGAATGATTTGATATTTTCACTTTGCTAGGAACCAATAGACTACTTAACAACGGGACCTACAGCTTATATATTGTGGGATCAGAACCACATCGAGAAATGAACTTCTATCACCAGAAATGAATTTCTCTGATTCCTTGTTGGCAGAGCGGGGAATTAAACCCGAACCCTGAGATCGGCAGTCGAGCACGTTACCGACTCGTCCAACGACGAACTTTCCGTTTGGTGAATTGGCCACTTCACTTGCTTTAGAATTGGTCTAAAGTTAATTTCATTTATACATTTTACCTATCAGTGTCCACTCATAAATTCATGGTATTAGTACCATTGCCAATGACTAATTCCTGAATCTTCCCTTTGTGGACAATACCTCTTCACAGCATCAATGTACCTCTCCAGTAAATTCTGTGACCAACATTCCTATCATTTAACAAAACACCCCGTAGGTGAGGTAGTGATGTCAGTGCACCTCATGCAGCGTTCCTTCAACCCCTATCTGCAACCCTTTTCATTCATTTTACTCTGCCACTGTTACACCTTTCAAACCGTTTTACTGTCGATTTTCGTTTCAGCACTGAATGACATCATAGGTCCCAGCGCTTGGCTTTTAGCCTAAATTCTCTATTCTATTCTATTTAACAAAAGACCTGGTTTCTATCCACTGTGAATTTCCTCAAATTCTGTTTATCTTGTAAGATACTGAGTCAGTATTTTTCCTTTTCAACGTTCTTCAGTGAGCGGACTTCCAGCAGATTATATCGGTATTCAGATGATGATTGTTCGGTTACCCTCCTTGATGCAAATTCCTTATGTTCCTCTTGAAGACAGATGTTCCTGAGACCCCTGTGGTAAGTTCAATTGCTCTCTTGCTATTTTTTTGCTCAAACTGGGTCACAGAGGGTAATCTATTTTCATGATTGCTTTCAAAAGAACCTGAAATAAAGCCACAAAGCCGATTCAGAAAGCAGCATTAAAAACTATGACACAGGAGAAAATTTTATACATATATACACACACACACACACACACATATATATATATATATATATATATCTATATAGTATAGTATATATAGAATATATGATATATATATCTATCAGATTAGTATATATAGATATATTATATATATATATATATATATCTATGATCAGTATACTATTACATACATATATATTATATATATATATATATATATATATATATATATATATATATATATATATATATTATAATATATTATCTATCATCGTACTATATATATAATATATATATATATATATATATATATTATAGATATAATATAATCTATCTATCTATCTATACTATATATATATATATATATATATATAATATATATATATATAATAGCTATATATATATATAATATATTAATATATATTATTATAATATAATAATATATATATATATATATATATATTATTAATATAATATATATATATACACGTGCGTGTGTATGTATATCTTGAAAAAGTGAATGTTGTGGTTGTTATGAGGAGGGCGGTTAAGAGGTTAAAGAACGAAAATACATTCCGCAGCACAGTAAAAAAAAATGTCCAAGATGTTTAGGGTAGGCCTTGGTGAAGGAAAGAAAAGAATAAGGAAATGAGGGGTAATTTGAACAGGAAAATTGAGGGATTAAAGCAAATAAGCACAGTGGAAGAATGGTAGTGACTCATCTCTAAAAAAGTTTGAGAATAAATTCAATGGGTGATAGTATGATGAGAAAATAGGTGGAGAAAGGCAAGTGGAAGGATTTATACAGACATGTGTAAGAGAAATCCAGTGTTTATCGAAATCAAAATTACAACGTATGAAGGGATTGTTTAACATTTTTAAAATTTGCAGAAAAACTGGTAAAAAGACTAGACCATATAATTCTGATATAGTTTGATCATATGGAGAGAACAGAGTTCCTTATGTTTGTGAAAAAAATTGCATAATTTGATAGTGGTGAGAGCATAAAGGCGGAGAAGAAGTGTTTGATAGATACTGTAGAAGAAAAACTGGAACAGAATGGCATTCTTATTTTATGAGCAAGAGAGGGCATATAAGACAGAGGCAAATGTGTTGCTTATGCGCCTTCTGTGTAGAAGCTTTGTGGTTTATAAGCCGGAACTGTTCTTCTCAGGGTCTTACCTCTGACCATTGCCTTGTTTAGGATGCTAATTGTTACAAATTGCTTGATTCTCACCATCCTGATGTTAATTCACATCTTAAGGGAATTGAGAGCTTTACATTTCTTAGTAAAACGCAAACCTCACTTTTCTTACCAATCTTGTTTTTACACAGATTACATCCTGTCTTGATGACAGGTTTAGTAAAAACATCAATCATGGTCGGATTGCTTGGCCCTGAAGGTGAAACGGCCCCCAGTTCCAAGAGACTGGTGGCAAAGTTAACTTTAAAACAAATCATAAACAAGATACAGTACGGGAAAGCCATAATTCTTTTCTTAACAAAATATTTGAAGCAGGGAATGAGAAACGTAATATAAACCGTATGTCCAGTGTAAAGGGTTATTTTATTAAATATTTTCTTCACATTGAATATTTCACAAATATTTCAACGTTATTCTACGACCTTCATTTTAAATGTCAACTAAAAAATAGAAGGCGACCCCTGTCCATTTTCAGGAATTGCTCTTATTCCGTATAATTGTAACTAAAACTTTTCTTACAGACAAATGTGAACATTTCTACATAAAATATGTTTGATGAAATGCAGAATCAAAATCTGACAGCAAGAATATATAAATTGCTAGCTAAATAAAAAGGTACTTCATACTCGTTCTTTCTCGTTGAATGTTTACTGCCTATTTCACTGAATTGATCAACAGGTAGTGATATTAATGAGTGGATTTACAAATGCATAAAGATGCGTTCTGTTAAGTAACTTTATGTTCCATAACGTTCAGATGTGCCTAGAAACTAAAGCAGCTCTTGTAGGTAGTACAGTTACACACCCATTACTTGAAAGTATGACACAGCATCACAGAAATACAATGAAAGAAAAGGATGTGGTACAAAGGAAGGACATGTCGTTGAATAAATATTTCTCAGTAGCTGACTCAGAAGCTAACATATCACAGTCAGTGTCTTTCTTGATTTTCATTAACCTGCTTTCCTGAAGGCGTCGTCACAATACAAACATTTTTTTTTAATATTTTGTTTTGTATTATTTAGTGCTTTACCGCCAAAATTTGCATTATCTAGCTAACACCAGAGAAAACTTGTTTGTGGCGGCTATTAGAATACAAAGTTTGCCGGAAAGAGGCTTAAAATGCCAAAAGTGTGCTGCTCTAATCACCACCTTTGTGATCCATACGTGGTTCAGTATTCACTTACTCTTGAGGTTTTACTGCAGAAGCCTGTCCTTCACAGGGCCCTCTTGACTCTCAATGTGTAAGTGTTAAGGGAAACTATACGAATGACCGTTCCCGATTTTTAGGGCGCTTCGGTTTAAACTAGAGGAATTTTTCTCCAGCAATTTCTTAGCAGACTTAATTTTTCCGAATGATGATCTTTATAATATGATCTACTCTCCATATATAAAATCAGACACACATCTCCACTTTGAGATCACACATCTCCACTTTGAGATAACTGATGGTATGTTTAATATATGAATTACGAACACTAAAAAGGACCAGCAGGGTAATTCGAGAGAAACGATCCATAGGTAGCCACATAATGCACAAAATCTTCTTCATGTTAAGCGATGGGGTCTTCAGCGGCTCCAATAACGGTGACGAAATTTCAATGCGATTTCGCTTACCCAAACGTTGTTATGAAAATGAAGGCACTATTTCGTGGCTATAGGTTTCCACCGAAGTCATGGAGAATCATGGTGCAAAATATTATTACAATAATAATATACCACACATCAATGTATCATAAATGCTTATAGTGTATATATAAAATCAGCGGATTTCCCTTCACATTATCATCTCTCGAGACACGCACTTGGCTTGCTGGACCACAGCTGCTGACCAGGGGCAGGATGCAACCGCGTTCCCAGACAAGCAAACGACTGTGGTTTGGGTTCCGTCAAGGACAACCTTGGAACTCCCTTGACGAACCTGCTGATGATTGCGCAAGTGAGACACTGTTTGTATACACGAGCGGCAGTGGGAGTCAAAATCCACGCTTACGGAACCAGAGGCTGAGTAATACAAGGAGAGCAAACCGAGAAGAAACAGGTAGATCCAAGAGCTGCTTTAAATTATTTATGCTTTAAAAATTGCTGAGCTCTGTTAGCTGTACCTAACTGAATGCTTCTGCTGCATTAATCTCTGAGGGAGGAATTTGCCTGTAAATCCTATGTATGATTGGTTACAACTGAGGCAAGGGGTTCGTAGACTTCTGTGCTTTTGGCGACTGGCATTCGTTGGATGTTAATCAGGAATTTTGCTAAGGTATTTGTGTAGGGAAAAGAAAGAAGGTCAGAGTTTCCAAGTGTCTGTGTCGTCGTAATCCTGTCCAGGTGTGGGTTCTTCATTTTTTTTATTGGGCATCTCTCTAGTCTTCTTTTGAGGGCGACGGTCGAATATTATGTTAGCTTTATGGATCGCTTTCCCTATTACACCAATTTTGATTGAAATGATATGAAAACTAAACTAGCGAATGTATGAAAGTGAAAATGTTGTTTTTCTGTTTATGGAGAATTGGTATTATATCGAGTCTCTGATTATTAAAACACCAAGGAAAGAAATTTTGTTGTCTGTTTCCCATTCAACTTTAACTTTGATACTGAGCACTAATGCATTTAGTTTTGAAAGAAATTCGTTGAAATTGCCTCACCCAATATCCCATAATATTAGGATGTCATCCACATACATCATCCACAGCATTTCTTTAGGTTTTATTGCATTTATTATTATAGTTTCAAAATATGCCATGTATAGATTGGCTAACACAGGACTTGAAAGGCTGGTCATGCTGCACTAATTTTTTTTTTTTTTTTTTTTTTTTTAAAGAATTACTCCCAATGAAAAATCGTTATTAAAAACACATATTTCAAATAACGACGTTTTTTAGGGGATTTTCCGTCAATTTGTCTTAAGTGTCACTAAGGAGTTGGTTGATTTTCTCAAGGTAAAAGCCTTGCTCATCATCACATTTTTGTAGCAAGTGGATGGCTTTCATAATTCTACGGGGTACAGAGTATCTTATTATGGTCAGCTAATGCATTTAGCAGGATGCCTTTTGTACATACATCTTGGGCTGAAAGTTTTGATCAGATATGACTGTCAAAAGCAAACGATAGCGGGAATCTGTCAAGACCAGGTTGCCGGCTTGCGATTCAAGTCTGCAATACACAGGTCATTCAATGTATGTGTTTGTCTGCCTATATAAAGCTATCACGCACGTCTCTTATGGAGATGATGTCATGTCTTCCCAAGACAAAAACTTTGTTCAGACTGAAATCGGTGCGAAGATCGTTCATACCAGAACCGCATATACGGCTCAGGTTCCTACTGTCCGAATAGTGTGTGTGTGTGTGTGTGTGTATGTGTCGATAACGACAATCCTTCAGACAGGCGTTCATACAATTCTTCAGTGTATGGGGCCCTTTAGTGTTGGTTTACAGTAATGAGATGTTGGAAAAATTCAAAACTTTATCATGTTGCTCAAGGTTGTTCCAAGCGCTATTATTTATTAAGGTATTTAACTTTTGGGAAAGTCTGTTAGAATCAGTTGTGCTATTATGGGCAGCAATGTCAGAACAAAATTAAACCAGATACCTGTGCATGCGGTCCATTGTGAGGAGACGAAGGTTAAATTGGGTTCCATGATCAATCTACATAGTACAAAGATCTCGCACTTCGTATTTTCAGTTCTCTCCTCCAGGAATATCTCATATGAGAGAGGGAAGGATGTCTGATTGCAGAGTCCATCTCACGAATCCAGACATTTTCAGAGCATTCTTCTAAGAAGTAGTCTGATCATTTTATTAATAAAATACCTAGTTACATAATGAGTCATTCTGAAGGGTTGTGAAAGGTGGGATTATGATGCGACTTCAGGCTTGTATAACTAGAGAAAATATAGGCTGGAAGAGTTGTTTCCAGATTTGACTATTGTTGATGACCCACATGGAAATGACTTCTGTAACCTCTTGTGCATCCTGGCACTTGGGATGACATTGACCCATGTCATAGTGTGGTTTGTGTAACCTTTTTAGGAAAAATAATGGCTTAGGTTTCCCATTTAAGAAGACAAGACCAGCACAGATGGCAGCTGATATAGCAAGAACTCGGAGATCTTTGCTCTACCAATTTTGTTAAAAGTGGGACGGAGGGAGTCACATCTGCTAACTAATGTAAGAGATCGGAAGCTCTGTAGCATACCCTACTTGTATTGGAACTGACGTTTGAGAATACAGCCATTGGCTGCTGGGAGGAAGAAGATGAGAAAAAAAGGGTATCAGTCTTCCTAATTCAACCAACTATTTTACTGTAAACATTCGGTGAAATACTATTTTGTACTTATAGAACTAGGCTGCCACACAACCTGAGCAGTCATCATAGACTCTGGAAATTGTATCAAAAGATTAACACCAAATGCCTGCTTGTCAACACCTGAACGTCAAGGATGGAGCAATTCCCCTGATTTCATGGACCCTTGCCCAGGATATAGAGTCAGAATCCTCATCCAATCAATCGGTTTATTATCCTGAAGCCAGAAAGAGACCTTGGAAAATCAGTAAGTAAAGTATTTTATGATGAGTCTAAGTGACGTTATGATGATCTTCGTTCGTATTTTTTTCTGAATATTTCGATTAAGGAATATATAAATTTATAAAAAAAATTAGTTACTGTACTGATTACAGTACCATACTGTAATATTAACCCATTAATGCCTGACCTACTATATATAGTAGTATAATTACTAGGACATATTACATTCCAATATCTTGATTTTCTTATTGTTTTGCATATTCTTGGGTTATTTTTTGTCTAGTCAATCAATAATATAAACAGGATTTTTTCTTTAAAGTATCGTATTTTTCTACTTTTTGACAAAATCGTTTGTATGACTCCATTGTACGGATAAGTTATTCATTACCAAAATGATAATGAATTTCGAATCAAACATTAATGTCAATGAATTTCGAATCAAACATTAATGTTATACTCAATGTTATTGCTACCGTTATTACACTACTATTAACATTTCTGAAAGGTCACCGAACAATCAACGTCGTTGTGAATGCAATCATATACTGGATGTCAACATTTTGTTCGCTCGCCAATCAGAGTTGAAGGTCGATTTCATTACTATGGAACTATTCCTTGAATAGGTTATTTGTTATGAAGATATGCCAATAATATATAAGTTAAAAATGGTTTTATTACCTTTAGTGTCAGTTTATATAATGTGAACCTTTTCCTTTATGTCGCGGTTATCGCACCGCGGCCGAGGCTTAGCCTACCGATAAACATCATACTTATACAGCACGGATAAATCAGCAATGCGGCGATTTATATCCGTGATACAGACTGAGAAGCGGTCTAAGGAAAACCCCGTGGCTAACTGATCCGGCGACTGCAGATCCGCAACTCCTTCTCTAAATTAACAATTGAACGACACATTCAGGTAATTTTTTTTAGATTTCTAGGTATGTATAGAATATGATAAAAAAAAATTATCAGCATAGCTTGACAATAATATTATATTCATAATTACTATACATTAGTGGTTTTCACTGGGAATGCCTGGTCGGTGAATACAAGCAAAGTGACAGCTACTTATTTAATCCTTAAAGTATGAATCCAGGATTAACTCCCTAAGCAGAAAGAATCGCTTTTGTTTCAAGAAAAAATTGCAGTGAGGCTTTAATGAGGCTTCTGAGGTGAGAAATAAGACGGACGTGACCTGTTTTCCCGTCGTGGGGTTTTGCCACCCACGGTAATGATTTCATTCTCCTTTGTCCCAAAGGTTAGAGAAAACTTCATCTAAACTCTTCGTTCTCTCTTTTTGTTTGTTTGTTTTTTTTTTTTTTTAATCTTCATCATATGATGGTCGATGTAACAAATTGCTCAAAACACTTTATTTAATTTCCATTTCTTTTTATGGAGCAATAGTTCTACGACTTTTCTTGGTTTCTCAGTTTTCTATGTGCATTAAATGTTAAAGAAGATAATAAGCGCTATAGAAGAATTAAGATTTTATGTGATGTAATTATGTCGAGACGGATGTCTTCAGCTTCCTGTTTAAGAGACACTACCAAATATCACGAGTAGACAGAACGACTCTCCAATTGCTATGTCATTGTGCCTTTGTATCTTCAGGTAACTTGACCACTCGTGCCTTCAGCACTTTCCAAACCTTCCTCAATAATTCTTCTTAACCTTTCGTCATTTATGGACTATGGCTGCAAGTCTAGGGAATACCACAGCACGTTATAAAGAGCCACGTAACATATACGATAATAATGCAAAGAAGAAAGTTGTCAGCTATAGCAACGTGGCAAAAGGTTATGAATAACGAGCTATAAAAAAACGACGCTTTTGTCACTGAAAATGCGTTGAAAATAGAAACTAAGAAGATTTGAAGCATATTGAGGGTAACTGTTTCCTCTGATATCAATGATCCTGAAAACGTCTTTTTCGATGACTGCTTTTTCTCTTCTGCTTTCTTTTCTTTACTTCTTTTTCCTGAATTACGTTCATCCTTCCATTAGGAAGTAAGTCTATCACTTTCCTTAGGGTTAGAGACATTCAGTTGTCTCTTCTCGGGAGAGCATAAATAGAATCTTAATAGGATTCCGGATAATTGTGACATCATGATCAACCAAGGAAAATTAATCAATATAAAACGCGAAGTAAAGTTCTAATGCTTACTCTCAGCGAGTTATTTCACCTCTTTTTCTGCTCATCATTTTGTTAGACCATTTTTGAAGCCGTCTGCCTGTATGTTTTTTTTTCTGATATCATAAAACTGCTTCTAAAACACAAAAGTTTGCTAAAAGAAATGAATTCTGTTTTACTGGAATTTAAATTCAAGAGGTTCAGGACATCGTAGGAAAATTTTATTTTCCTCCAATTTCGAGGGAAGATCCAATTGCCAAACCATATGAATTAATATTCATGCCATGATGGCTCTCGAAATATTTTAACATAAATTATCTATAGCCTTTAAATTTTCGTTCAACTACTGCATAAGGATTTGCGTACAAACAAACTGAAATGTCAGTTGTTGCCGTGGGTGTTTCTGGAACACTACGTAGTATTTTGGTAATATCTGGTTCTTTAATCGAGGAAGACAAGAAAGGATGGCGATGTATACATTACTTTCTCATAATCATATTGTGTAAGCTTATTATGCCGCTGTGCATAAAAACTGACCTGCCTAGTACGACTAGTATCCCCGTGCCATGATTCCTTACCCGAAGGCCTTCATATCCACTCACTCGGTTATGCAGACTCCAAAACCATTGCTTTATGCTAACATCAATCGAAGCGTAATGTCTAGTTTTATGACGAAGAAGCAATCAAACTATTGGTAAGCTCTGGATGTTACTCGTGAATTCAGGATGTTATAGTAACCATCATTCATCATATCTTAGGCTCAAGTTTGCTATTCCTTTTAACTTTTATAGTTAAGGTAAATAGAGAGAGAGAGAGAGAGAGGAGAAGAGGAGGAAGAGAAATAGAGAGAGAGAGAGAGAGGAGAGATGATTGACGAGAGAGAGAGAGAGAGAGAGAGAGAGAGAGAGAGTTAAGACATAATACTATAAGCATATTCAGCAACGAATATTCGTAACTTACAGCTCCAACACCACGATGACGAAAAGATTCCAGAACAACTGGTTATTGTCACCAAAGGTCAAGAGTTCTATTTTCTCAAGAAAGATAAATTTAAGGTGCGTTACGAAGCTCTAATACAGAAACGAGATTCATTAGTCAGCTGAAAAAAACAAGAAGTAGAAGGCCGGGAACCATATAGGATAAGTCCATTTTATAGTGCTTTAATATTGTCTTCACCTGAGCCATATGAAAACGAAGGATGCCCAGATCTCGACTACGCCAAGAAAAGCTGAGTAGAGGATTGTCTAGAATTGAGGAAAGGAACGAGGTGCTTGACAAGTAAAGACTCTAGTGTCGTTATATATTAGCTATGCTGGGTATTGTCAGTTATCGAAAAATGTTTCTTGTTAATTTCAATTTTACAGGGATCTGCATAATTTCTTATATTAGAAAGTTCAGGATTGGTTATCCTCTGGCCAGTTCTGTAGCTCCCTACCAAATGACTAGAATATCGAACTTGCAACAAGCGTTTCGTCGATCCAACGAAAGTACCGGGACACCCCGGGCAAGTAAATTTGTAAATAATATTGGATCGCATAAACGGTTGCAAATTCTCTTTATGACTAAGAAGTGAACCTATTTTGAGAGGATTAATAGGTATTAAATTAACTTTGAGACTTCCGAACTCTCTTTCAATAATTTTCTTGATACGGTTTCCTAATTCATTTTTGAAAAAAATATAGAATAGTGGCCGTATATGGGTAGTTTTGGTACATCAAAAGAAGGGGTATTTCCCGTGAAGTTTAAGTTAAGTAATTTGTTTACCATTTTATAAAATACCTCCGTAGTCTACGAATTAGTTAAAAAATAATCTTGTAAAAATTCAATTTCAGTGTGGAAAGATTTCCAATCAGAAGCATACCTAAGTGCTCTAAAGACCAAAGTGGAGATGGCATTTAGTTTAAAATTGATGAAGCACAAACTATAAAAATTATTCCCCATTCCTGTGAAGGTACACGTTTCCTATAGACAGAAGTATTAAACTTATTATCATCTTTGGTTATCTTGATATCTAAGAAAGGTAAGCAGTTATCTTTTTCAATTAATTGTTGTGAACTCGTAGTAATTAGTGTGAAACTTAAGGCGTGAAATGTTCCTGTCTTTTTCGAAAGATTAAGAGGAAACTTTTTGTCCCCTCCTTTTAAGCGTATTTTTTTTAAGAAAGTACTTTCTAAAACCGTCCTCTATATTTTGTATTCTCCACTTTATCTCATATTGTAGTAGTCTTTCAACCTACTAAATTAAAAGTTAATAAGAATGTGTGATATTTGTTACCTTTTGTTGAGATTTTCCGACTGTTGGGAAAATGAACTCTGCGTAAAAAAATACATGAGGTCGAACAAGATACTATAACAATCAAAGCTATACATATGCTAATATATATACTGACTAATCCAAATTCTACTATGAAATTTTAATGATGTTGGTATGACCTAAATCTTCCATTGTCAGGATAACAAACGATGTGATTCACGGAATAGTATTCTATCAACGCTACAACGAAGAGTTCATTATTTTATGAATAATTTAACTGCATTCAATTTATCTCTTTCTGACGCTACTCCAAATGGGTTGAAATCTTTTTCCTTTATTTCTCTATCTCGGCGATGCTTGATTAACTTGCCCAACCTTTCGCATTCCGAGCTCAGTGAACATATTATTTGGATAGCATTCATTATTAGTAGCTATTTATACCCTATTAGTTAAAGAAAAATCGAATTTTATGAAACTATTTGTGATTTTTTTCTGTTTCTGTTGGATAAGTGTATAATCTGTGAAGGCGATTCATCAAACGGAACAAATTATAAACAGAGAGAAAAATTAAATATTGTATTGTATGTTAGGTTCTTCTAAATGAAAAACAAATAAGTCTTTCATAGCGTGAAGCAATTATATTGTATTTATATAATTTGACGCACAGTATGGAAATTGGTAAAAACTACACAGAAGTCTTTAGATAATCGGGTTTAACGAACTACTCCACTTAACGGTAAGGTATCGACAATTCTTAGTTCTTTACGGATAATATTTGACTTATGATAGCACTTAATATATCTCATTAAAGCACAATATAATGGTTTATTTTATATATTTTGTTTAAAAACGTTTAGTCGTTATTACTTGAACGTGACAGGGAAGCAAGTACTGCCACTTTCCCTGAAAAAATCGAAACACCATATCTAAAAAACTAACCATAGAATTTTTTTGTAAATAATCTCATCATGTTTCCCACACCCAAATGCCCAGACGTTCTCATTTCGAACCTGACATAACCAAACCCAACCTAATCTAACATAACCTAGGAAAAAAGAGAGAGAGAGAGAGAGACTGGTGCAATACTAACCTACATCTCAGTAATTTGCGACCGGGAAAGCGACTTTTCCCAGTAGACGAAGAACACCAGCTATGCTGTTTAAACAACATCTCCTGCCCATGGAGTGGGTCTCTATAGAAAGGACGAAAGTTTTCTGTTCTCGTAGGAACAAATAGCAAAATATGGATCTTGTCAGTGGGAGGGTCGTTTGCCGACTCCTTGCTTATCTGTTGCTAACCGAATACCTGTTTACCAAGCTTTCAAAGGCCGGAACAGGTTTAGCTGAAGGCAATCCATACAAAAGGTTTCATGTGTTAATATTAAGACTCTCCAACCGACCGAGACTTCTTCACTCTCTTCTCAGCTGAATTTTGGTATCACGTAATAGAGTATTGACTCATGGAATTAAGACAATATGCACTCTGGATATCTTTATCATCGAAAGACAAGACTTAATGAGGGGGAATTTTGAGTACTCTCCGGAGCAACCTGCAGTCTCATGGCAGCAAATGTTAAAAGAAAGACCATAATTGTTCGGATTCCTATCCATTTTTGTTCCAGTAATGAAGTTGTATTCGAAGTGAATAGGCCTTGATTGAAGGAATACTCGTCGAATTTTCTACTTCAGTTCATTTAATCGTTTCTTTAGAGGCACTGGCCTTCAAATCTGGGAAATATCACACTGAATCGACTGCGACAATTTACCAATTCAGGCTTGTTTACACGGATGGAAAGGAAAGCACAGGATACATTTTTTTAAGATATCTATAAAAAAAATGCTTGATTGCTTGCGGATGGGATGAGTAAAAGGGCTTGTAAAATGGAAATGGATAAACATATAGGCCGTCCGTTCTGTTGTGATTCACATAGTCGGTAAATATCTGGCGTTTGATCTTAAATATGCGAGAGAGACAGAGAGGCATGAATGGAAATGAGAAAAAGTGGGGTTTTCAGCTGTTGCCAACCAAGCACCAAATTCAAGTGCAAATGAGCATCTTGTTTTATAAATTATATAATATTTAAGCGCAATTAAAAAGAAAAGCTATAACAGAAGCTGGTATTCATATTATCCTGAACTAGAAGTTGTACGGTTTATCATGTACGTTCACATATGAATTTTGACTGCTCGTAGGATGTGATACGAGTAGCAAACTCACACCCTTCCTCAAAGTACAATTAGCTGTCTTGTAACTCCTATCATTTTTCCTTTGCTGACTGTCAATTTTCCTTTACCCAGCGTCAGGAGGAAAATATATAACGTCCGCCCTGTGCGCCTATCACAGCTTTAGTAGATTTTGTGTCCCCAACCTAAAAGATTCGCTAATGCACATTTAATTTGTTCATTTCAGTTTAGATAGTTATTTTTTTCAGTTATTCATGTTGCTAGCTTGGTTAATTGTTTCTTTATTTACTTTTCAATCATTATAAATAAAGTTTTATAATTATTTGTTACTATCTATCATCTGTCCTGTATATATATATATATATATATATATATATATATATATATATATATATATATATATATATATATATATATATATATATATATATATTATTGCTTGTACAACGGCCAGATCGCTTTGGACCCATCTCTCACTAACAGCAAAAACACTTTCTGGTATTTTCCTTTCACTAGTCTGTACAAAGTTAGTTTTATGTTTGTATACTTATTGTGGAATCTTTTATATATTAATTGAAATAAACAGAAATCGATATGATGAGGTTAACCAAACAAAAACTTGTGTATGTCTCAGAAAAACAAATCCCTTTTGTTAACGTAAAGTTATGAGGCCAGCTATCACTATGTATAGGCTTTCTAATGGTAAATCATTTAATATTAAATTCACAAACAAATGTACATTAACGTACGAGTATAAGGAAATATTTAGTCAACTCATTTTATATGTAGAACTTGCCTTCAATACATTCCCTTCATCAGTCTGACTAAAGTTAGATTCATGCTCGTTTTCTGTCTTATCAAGGCTCAATAGTGGTAATTAAGTGCAGCTGAAATCAAATGAAACTGTTCAGATTAATCATTCCTGCACTGCCGGAAAATTATTTGCCAGAAATTGATGGGATGAATAGAGTTTTAGCAACATGGAAAACTTCGTTGAATTTCCTTACAATGATATGCATATTGTTAGATATGCCTTACACTAATGCCTAGAACACATTACCCTCAAATGTGATGGTATGGATATACTACTTGCCCATTTTCTTTCAAATTAGTTTCATTTTTAGTGCCAGTAGTTGTTTCATTTATAGCATGAAACCAGGAAAAAAGAGTCACAAGACCTCGCTGATCCAAGATATATGCACTTGCAGTAGCAAGATATATTCCTGGAGGTGGTTATGATGCCCTT
>NC_087220.1:23751269-23752527 GCF_015104395.2 Macrobrachium nipponense | reverse complement strand
TTACCATGTGCATTACAGTGTACCATTTCAACCATATGTACCATAACTACAGTTGAGCCATGTATGTCGATATGTATTCTTTCCATCCTTCAATAAACGCAAGTGATTCTGTTGTGACCTCTGTTTTGGTTCACCTCTTGTCAAGCACTAAATTTCTGCTCAAAAAAGTTATTGACATGCATGTATGTTATGTCCATTAAGTAGTAAGTTGTAGATGCTGCTTCTAACACATGACTTCACTACACTGGTGACCATGGAAGTGACAGCCCAGCCAAGCCCAATGATACCAGCCTCTCTAGTGACACCATCACTGCCGATTCCATACATGTACCCTCCATTCATGTCCCACAACCCACAGACGTTTGATTTCTCTGATTAAAGGATGCAAAGGCAGGCGCCGTCCCTGAATTCCTGACAGACAACGTTTTCAAGCAAGCCACAGGATGGCTCACAGAACTTCAAACCTCTATCACTTACAAATTACCGAAGGACCAGCTGAAGTCATCCTCAGCATGCAACCATCACTAAAAGCCAAGAAAATTCCTCAACAATGTGGGGACAGCCATAGGAGACAAACGGCTATCGCATGTCTACAAGCAGGTACAGCAGCCGACAACGCCATCCACCACAGACGACTAACCTGAGTGGTTGTGAAAGAAGTCCCATTCACAAAACTGCCCTGCTTCCACCATGCCAGTTGAAGAACTCCTGAATTTGATCTACGCAGTGGTATTGGAAATTTGGAAAGAAGGGCTGAAAATGTGGCAAAAGGTGCTTGTTTAAAAAAAAAAAATGTAAGAGGGTCACGGACTAAACGTCAGCGGTGAACAGATTGGTTGCCTTGCAAGGAAAACTGTGCCTGCTCACAACTGTCTTCCAAGGGTGAACATAAGGGCTCACAGCAACAGAGACAACAAATAGAACTCATTCACAGCGGCTACCCTACCACCAGAAATATGCCGACATTTACAAGACTACCAAGATGTTATCAAAGACGACCTGCAGCACAATTTAAACAAACCAGCAAAACACAGCATCCAATACCACATTGAAAAGGAAGACCTTTGATCCACTAATGCTTCAGGCATTTAGCCCCAAAGAAGCTCACCTATGCCAAATAAACGAGTTTTCAAGGAAATGGAGAATGTGGGACAATGCTAAAAAGTTCCAGCCGATGGGCTTCTCCCCTTTCACATAGTACCAAATCCTGATGGTACAGCACTCATGCAGAGACTACCAGCGACTTAACATCAAAATG
>NC_087220.1:23733769-23746269 GCF_015104395.2 Macrobrachium nipponense | reverse complement strand
TTGGCATAATCCATTGCCCTGCATTCTAATAGGTTATTTGTTAGGAAATCAATTTCTATTAGCGCCCATTCGAATAAAGAGACCAAGAACATCAGGAACGGTGCTATACATGATAACGCAAAAGTTATTTTATCAGGTCAAATAGACTCAATCTTGATATATAAAGTCTATGTACTACGAACTTTACAAAATTGCATTAATTAAAATGTATGTTAAGGAAGTATATTTGATATAAAGCTGCATCTACTTAAATAAATTCTTTAACAGAGCAAACCAAAATAGAAAACAAACTGATATCTTTCCTGTCAGGTGTATTCAGAAGGCATGTTTTTATTTTTAAGTTGGGAGAAATGGACGAAATTGCAATTATTTACCACCGACTCATAAATAATTGCGCCTCTTACAAAGTGGCTATTTCCAGGTTATACTGAACTTTGATTCTTATAATAGAACGGCAATAATAATCCGTTAGTAAGGCTGGGAACATTAAATTCACCTAGTTATCGAACTGGCGGCTTTTTTTTTTTTTTTTTTTTTTTTTTGTCTGTCTGTCTGTCCGCCCTCAGATCTTGAGTGCTTCTGAGGCTAAGAGGCTGCAAATTGGTATGTTGACCATCCACCTTCCGATCATCAACCATATCATGTTGCAGCCCTCTAGCCTAAGTAGGGATTATTATCAAACATTAATTTCAGCAAAATCAAAACTTATTACAATAATTTTAGTGGAAGTAGTTGCTGTTGTTGTTTTTGTTGCTAATTTAGCAATAGTAGTGTCAAAAACCGATTTTAAGAAAGTGTAAAATGAGAACATAAAAGTTAACGATGAAACAAAGGACTGAGAGGGACCAAGAATACAATAAAGGAATAAAAGAACAATCGATAAATGTGGGAAGTAATGAAACAAAATTCGTAAGCTGCAACAGAGAGAGAGAGAGAGAGAGAGAGACTTTCTACCGTAGATATTATCCATGTGCATACGAATATCGAAATAAATGCAGAGGATGTGATTGACAAGTTTGCTTTACTGGGCAAACATAGACTGGAATTTGTTCTTTACCTTTACTGTCACTATACAAACGCCTAGTATGTTTGCATGACAAATGCTTTACCCACTTTACAGTTTGTGAATCATGTAAATTAAATAGGTTACCAATCACCTGTGCCAAATATGTATTTTTCGTTTTTACTTTACTTGTAAATTATGTACATTGCTTTATCTGCTTAAATACTAGTATGCAACTAATGCAAGCATAGTAGAAAATTTAACATTTGTAGTAAAGAATAGTATGAATGACCTATATTTCAGTTTTGATCAATAGGTATTCTCTAACTATTGAAACTGGAATGTATTATATATCCCAGTTTCAACCAATCAGTTAATTAGTAGAGATCTGTAACTGGTTTCCATCTAACAAAAATGATTGGTTACAGGCTTTTCATATTAACCACCATAAAAGCATCAAAACTTGTCCCGAAATGCTTGTGAAATGTTAGAGAGCATTTTGCTCCCGGTTCTCCACCCCGAACCCTTCTGGTAGAGCTACCGCTCGCCCCTGACCCCCTAGCTTATTGCATTCCCCGCCCCTTTAGGTGCGACCACACAGTCGAACAATGTCGGACAAAGATTGTTACCAATTAACAATTGTGTGCCGGTCTTTGCTTTGTGGGCAGAGTAAAAACAGTGATATACAACCTCATGTGGTATCACTGCTTGTTGCAAGATCTACTTCCATCGTTTCAACGATTATGACGTCATCCTGCTTCGCCTATGATATGGTAACAATGTTTGTCCGTCGGGCATTGTTCGGCCGTGTGGACACAACTTATCTTTAACATATACCTCGCCCCCCACCCCCTGCCCTTTCCCTAAATCCTGGATCTGACACTGGTCGCGTTTAAGAGTTTAATGGGCCGTGTACGAGGCCAACGCCGGACAGAAAACTCGATTTCGCCGAAGAAATCTCGTCGCTTGTTTTACGTGTTATCTCTATCCATGCTGAAAGCGCCACTAAGTGTGTTGCGGGGTGTTGCGAATATGTGTGTATGTGTGTGTGTGTTATTTTTTTTTTTTTTTTTTGGGGGGGGTGGGGGGGTGGGGGGGGGGTGGGGGGGGGGGGGAGGGGGCACGCACTTGGTGAATGGCCCTCAGGCCATGTCGAATCGGGCTTGTTTGCTGAATTCTGGGCAAGTTTGTGGAACATGGAAAGCGGCGCCATGTGCAGCAGGTCACAAGCGACAGGAAGTCCGCGGAGTGTGCAAACAAAAACAAGTCAAACGCTGCATTGCTATAGGCGAGAAGTTTGTTTGAAGTTGTGGGCGGTTCGGGGGAAACAAGATAGGCGTGAGAGTGAGCAGCGAGTTGGAATATGGACAAATCAGTTATATATGATTTTTTTTTTTTTTTTTTTTTTTTTTTTTTTATGTCAAACAGCAGTTTCCAACTTCGTTCATTTCTGGTCATAAAAATAATATCTCATAAATTTCTCTAACCTGCATTTCCATTTTTGTGAAGGATGTAGTACACAGAAATCGAGATGAATCTTGATCCTCTTTGGCCTTCCAGTGAATGAGACAATGAACTTGCTCTGTGTCATGTACGACAGCTGGTCTGTCATCGAAATATCGTCTTCACGAATTATTTCATGGCACCAGTGCTGATGTTGTTGATCTCTCAGTGGTTTAATTCCATCTTATTCAAATGTATGCAAATAGACTTTGAATTCCTACCAGAGAAGTGTGTAAGACACGGAATTCTGAAAATAAAGTTCACAAAAAAAAAGGAAAAAAAAAAAAAGAAAAAAAAAAAACTTCAATAATAAATGTCCTTTTAAGTTACTGCAGATGTACCTAGGAAATGATATAAAACTGAGTACCGGTAAGAAATACTTGATATTAGGATTCAGAGCTTCAGCTGATAGTTAATAATAGCTTTTGTCCTGGTGTGGCAGTCCGCACTCACGTAAGGTTTATTTTTTTCTAACAGGCAAGATACATTACGAAGCCATTCTTTAATATGCATGAAACTATCGTAGATATGCCAACAGACTTGACTGTCCAATACATGAAAGAAAAGGATGTGGTACAAAGGAAGGACCTGTCGTTGAATAAATATTTCTCAGTAGCTGATTCAGAAGCTAACGCTACACAGTCATTGACTTTCTCGATTTTCATTAACATGCTTGACTGAAGGCGTCGTCACAATACAATTATATATATATTTTTTTTAATATTTTGTTTCGTATTATTTAGTACCCTACCGACAAAATTTGAATGATCTAGCTAACACCAAAACTGAAGTTGCACTTGTTTGTGCCGGCTATTAGAATGCAACGTTTGCCGGAAAGAGGCTTAAAATGCCAAAAGTGTGCTGCTCTAATCACCGCCTTTGTGATCCATACGTGGTTCAGTCTTCACTTACTCTTGAGGTTTTACTGCAGAAGCCTGTCCTTCACGACGTCCTCTTGACTCTCAATAGTGTAAGTGATAAAGGAAAGTATGCGAATAACCGTTTCCGATTATTAAGGCGCTTCAGTCTAAACGAGAGGAATTATTCCCTAGCAATTTTTCAACAGACTTCATTTCTGCGAATGATGATTATTTTTAGAATTTTAGATACGCTTCATATATAAAATCAGGAACGCATCTCCACTCCGACATAACTGATGGTATCCGTACACTAACATGGCAGTATTCATTACATATTTCAACAATGGATATATACTCAAGCCCCAATGACATCACAGAAGCTCAAGTATGTTTCATATATGAATAACGAACATTGAAAGGGACCAGCAGGGTAATTCGGGGGAAACGATCCATAGGTAGCTACATAATGCACAAAATCTTCATGTTAAGCGATGGGGTCTTCAGCGGCTCTGATAACGGTGACAAAATTTCAATGCAACTTCGCTTACCCAAACGTTGTTATTAAAATGAAGGCACTATTTCGTGGCTATAGGTTTCCACCGAAGTCATGAATAATCATGGTGCAAAATATTATTACAATAATAATATACCGCACGTCAGTAGAAGTTGTGTCCATGAATACGTGCATCATAAATGCTTATAGTGTATATATAAAATCAGCGGATTTCCCTTCACATTATCATCTCTCGAGACACGCACTCGGCTTGCTGGACCACAACTGCTAACCAAGGGGCAGGGCGCAGCCACGTTCCCAGACAAGCAAACGACTGTGGTTTAGACTCCGTCAAGAACAACCTTGGAACGCTCTTGACGACCCTGCTAATGATTGCGCAAGTGAGAGACATGTTTGCATTCGTTGGATGTTAATGAGGAATTTTGCTAAGGTATTTGTGTATGCAAAAGCAAAAGGGTTAGCGTTTCCGAGTGTCTGTGTTGTCTTAATCCTGTCCAGGTGTGGGATTTCCATTTTTTTTTTATATTGGGCATCTCTAGTCTTCTTTTGAGGGGAACGGCCGAATACTATGTTAGCTTTATGGATCGCTTTCCTAATTATATGATGAGGGTACTTTAAAGATGACAGTTGCTTTTAAAATTAGTTCAATTTCCTTTTCCTGGAAATCCGGAGAGCAGATCCGTAAGGCTCTTAGGAATAAATTGATCGCAACACCAATCTTGATTGAAATGGCATGAATATTAAAATAGTGAATGTATGTCAGTGAAAATTTTTGTTTTCTGTTTACGGAAAATTTGTATTAAATCGAGTCTCTGATTATTAAAACACAAAGGAAAGGAATTTTGTTGTCTGTTTTCCTTTCAACTTTAACTTTGTTGCTGAGCACTAATGCATTTAGTTTTGAAAGAAATTCCTTGATATTGCCTTACCCATTATCCCATAATATTAGGATTTCATCCACATATCTCATCCACAGGATTTCTTTATGTTTTATTGCATTTATTATTATAGTTTCAAAATATGCCATGTATAGGTTGGCTAACACAGGACTTGAAAGGCTGTTCATGCTTCACTCGAATATTTGTTCATAGAATTACTCCTAATGAAAAATCGTTATTTGATACACATATTTTAACTAACGACGTTTTTAGGGGATTTTCCGTCAATTTGTCGTAAGTGTTTGTGACAGTAAGGAGTTGGTTGATTTTCTCAAGGTAAAAGTCTTTGCTCATCATCACATTTTTGTAGCAAGTGGATGGCTTTCATAATTCTACGAGGTACGCAATATCTTGTTATGGTCAGCTAATGCATTTAGCAGGATGCCTTTTATACATACATCTTGGCTGAAATTTTGATCAGATATGACTGTCAAAAGCAACTGTAAAATCTAGATTATTTTTCTGATCTGGCATGAAGGAAAAGGATAAACAAAGATTTAAGGCAAAAGGTCCCTACACACTGAACGATTGTCGAACGAATGTCTTGATGGTCTGTTTCGAACGCAAAACCATTGTATATGGGCTTGTCTGAATGCAAAGTGGGCGGAGTTTCGTGTCTGAACGATAGCGGGAATCTTTCAAGACCAGGTTGCCGGCTTGCGATTCAAGTCTGTCATACACAGGTCGTTCAATGTATGTGTTTATCTGCCTATATACAGCTATCACGCACGTCTCTTCTGAAGATGATGACATGTCTTCCCAAGACCAAACCTTTGTTCAGACTGAAATCGGTGCGAAGATCGTTCATACCAGAGCCGTATTTACGGCTCTGGTTCATACTGTCCGAATAGTGTGTGTGTGTGTGTGTGCATGTGTCGATAACGACAATCCTTCAGACAGGCGTTCATACAATTGTTCAGTGTATGGGGCCCTTGAGTGTTGGTTTACAGTAATGAGATGCTGGAAAAATTCAAAACTTTATCTTGTTGCTCAAGGTTGTTCCAAGCGCTATTATTTATTAAGGTATTTAACTTTTGGGAAAGTCTGTTAGAATCAGTTGTGCTATTATAGGCAGCAATGTCAGAACAAAATGAAACCAGATACCTATGCATGTGGTCCATTGTGAGGAGACGAAGGTTAAATTCGGTTCCATGATCAATCTACATAGTACAAAGATCTCGCACTTCGTAATTTCAGTTCTTTCCTCCAGGAATATCTCATATGAGAGAGGGAAGGGGTCTGATTGCAGAGTCCATCTCACGAATCCAGACATTTTCAGAGCATTCATCTAAGAAGTAGTCGGATCATTTTATTAATAAAATACCTAGTTACATAATGAGTCATTCTGAAGGGTTGTGAAAGGTGGGATTATGATGAGACTTCAGGCTTGTATAACTAGAGAAAATACAGGCTGGAAGAGTTGTTTCCAGATTTGACTATTGTTGATGACCCACATGGAAGTGACTTCTGTAATCTCTTGTGCATCCTGGCACTTGGGATGACATTGACCTATGCCATAGTGTGCTCTGTGTAACCTTTTTAGGAAAAGTAATGGCTTAGGTTTCCCATTTAAGAAGACAAGACCAGCACAGATGGCAGTTGATATAGCAAGAACTCGGACATCTCTGCTCTACCAATTTTGTTAAAAGAGGGACGGAGGGAGTCACATCTGCTAACTATTGAAAGAGATCCGAAGCTCTGTAGCATACCCTACCTGTATTGGAACTGAGGTTTGAGAATACAGCCATTGGCTACTGGGAGGAAGAAGATGAGAAGAAAAGGGTATCAGTCTTCCTAAATTCAACCAACTATTTATTACTGTAAACATTCGGTGAAATATTATTTTGTACTTATGGAACTAGGTTGCCACACAACCTGAGCAGTCATCATAGACTCTGGAAAATGTATCAAAAGATTAACACCAAATGCCTGCTTGTCAACACCTGAACGTCAAGGATGGAGCAATTCCCCTGATTTCATGGACCCTTGCCCAGGATATAGAGTCAGAATCCTCATCCAATCACTCGTATATCCTGAAGCCAGAAAGGGACCTTGGAAAATCAGTAAGTAAAGTATTTTATGATGAGTCTAAGTGACGTTATGATGATCTTCGTTCGTATTTTTTTCTGAATATTTCGATTAAGGAATATATATTTATATATTAGTTACTGTACTGATTACAGTACCATACTGTAATATTAACCCATTAATGCCTGGCCTACTATATATAGTAGTATAATTACTAGGACATATTACATTCCAATATCTTGATTTTCTTATTGTTTTGCATATTCTTGGGTTCTTTTTTGTCTAGTCAATCAATAATATAAACAGGAGTTTTTCTTTGAAGTATCGTATTTTTCTACTTTTTGACAAAATCGTTTGTATGACTCCATTGTACGGATAAGTTATTCATTACCAAAATGATAATGAATTTCGAATCAAATATTAATGTCAATGAATTTCGAATCAAACATTAATGTTATACTCAATGTTATTGCTACCGTTATTACACTACTATTAACATTTCTGAAAGGTCACCGAACAATCAACGTCGTTGTGAATGCAACCATATACTGGATGTTTACATTTTGTTCGCTCGCCACTCAGAGTTGAAGGTTGATTTCATTACTATGGAATTATTCCTTGAATAGGTTATTTGTTATGAATATATGCCAATAATATATAAGTTAAAAATGGTTTTATTACCTTTAGTGTCAGTTTATATAATGTGAACCTTTTCCTTTATGTCGCGGTTATCGCACCGCGGCCGAGGCCTAGCCTACCGATAAACATCATACTTATACAGCACGGATAAATCAGCAATGCGGCGATTTATACCCGTGATACAGACTGAGAAGCGGTCTAAGGAAAACCCCGTGGCCAACTGACCCGGCGACTGCAGATCCGCAACTCCTTCTCTAAATTAACAATTGAACGACACATTCATAGCTTGACAATAATATTATATTCATAATTACTATAAATTAGTGGTTTTCACTGGGAATGCCTGGTCGGTGAATACAAGCAAAGTGACAGCTACTTATTTAATCTTTAAAGTATGAATCCAGGATTAACTCCCTAAGCAGAAAGAATCGCTTTTGTTTCAAGAAAGAATTGCAGTGAGGCTTTAATGAGGCTTCTGAGGTGAGAAATGAGAGGGACGTGACCTGCTTTCCCGTCGTGGACTTTTGCCATCCACGGTAATGATTTCATTCTCCTTTGTTCCAAAGGTTAGAGAAATCTTCATCTAAACTCTTCGTTCTCTCTTTTTGGTTGTTTGTTTGTTTTTATCTTCATCATATGATGGTCGATGTAACAAATTGCTCAAAACATTTTATTTAATTTCCATTTCTTTTTATGGAGCAATAGTTCTACGACTTTTCTTGGTTTTTCAGTTTTCTATGTGCATTAAATGTTAAAGAAGATAATAAGCGCTATAGAAGAATTAAGATTTTATGTGATGTAATTATGTCGAGACGGATGTCTTCAGCTTCCTGTTTAAGAGACACTACCAAATATCACGAGTAGACAGAACGACTCTCCAATTGCTATGTCATTGCACCTTTATATCTTCAGGTAACTTGACCATTTGTGCCTTCAGCTCTTTCCAAACCTTTCTCAATAATTTTTTTTAACCTTTCGTCATTTATAGACTATGGCTGCAAGTTTAGGGAATACCACAGCACGTTATAAAGAGCCACGTAACATATACGATAATAATGCAAAGAAGAAAGTTGTCAGCTATAGCAAGGTGGCAAAAGGTTATGAATAACGAGCTATAAAAAAAACGACGCCTTTGTCACTGAAAATGCATTGAAAATAGAAACTAAGAAGATTTGAAGCATATTGAGGGTAACTGTTTCCTTTGATATCAATGATCCCGAAAACGTCTTTTTCGATGACTGCTTCGTCTCTTCTGTTTTCTTTTCTTTACTTCTTTTTCCTGAATTACGATCATCCTTCCTTTAGGAAGTAAGTCTATCACTTCCCTAAGGGTTAGGGTCATTCAGTTGTCTCTTCACGGGAGAGCATAAATAGAATCTTAATAGGATTCCGGATAATTGTGACATGATCAACCTAGGAAAATTAATCAATATAAAGCGCAAAGTAAAGTTCTAATGCTGTCTGTCTGTCTGTTTTTTTTCTGATATCATAAAACTGCTTCTAAAACACAAAAGTTTGCTAAATGAAATTAATTCTGTTTTACTGGAATTTAAATTCAAGAGCTTCAGGACATCGTAGGAAAATTTTATTTTCCTCCAATTTCGAGGGAAGATCCAATTGCCAAACCATATGAATTAATATTCATGCCATGATGGCTCTCGAAATATTTTTACATAAATTATCTATAGCCTTTAAATTTTCGTTCAACTACTGCATAATGATTTGCGTACAAACAAACTGAAATGTCAGTTGTTGCCGTGGGTGTTTCTGGAGCACTTCGTAGTATTTTGGTAATATCTGGTTCTTTAATCGAGGAAGACAAGAAAGGATGGCGATGTATACATTACTTTTTCATAATCATATTGTGCAAGCTTATTATGCCGCTGTGCACAAAAACTGACCTGCCTAGTACGACTAGTATCCCCGTGCCATGATTCCTTACCCGAAGGCCTTCGTATCCACTCACTCGGTTATGCCGACTCCAAAGCCATTGCTTTATGCTAACATCAATCGAAGCGCAATGTCTAGTTTTATGACGAAGAAGCAATCGTGAATTCAGGATGTTATAGTAGCCATCATTCATCTTATCTTGTGCTCAAGTTTGCTATTTCCTTTAACTTTTATAGTTAAGGTAAATAGAGAGAGGGAGAGAGAGAGAAGAGAGAGAGAGAGAGGAGAGCTAGAGAGAGAGAGAGAGAGAGAGAGAGAGAGAGAGAGAGAGTTAAGACACAATACTATAAGCATATTCAGCAACGAATATTCGTAACTTAAGCTCCAACACCACGATGACGAAAAGATTCTAGAATAACTGGTTATTGTCACCAAAGGTCAAGAGTTCTATTTTCTCAAATAAGATTAATTTCAGGGGCGTTACGAAGCTCTCATTACAGAAACGAGATTCATTAGTCAGCTGAGGAAAGCGAGAAGTAGAAGGCCGGGAATTATATAGGATAAGTCCATTTTATAGTCTTTAATATTGTCTTTACCTGAGCCATATGAAAACGAAGGACGCGGGAAAATGTGCAGGTGTCCAAGCGTTAACTTGGTCCGGTATTTCCAATTCCCTGGTGTGCGAGGAATCGATTCCAGGTATAATGATTAAAATTGAAAGCAACAATTCCGTAGTTTCTGCTTGACCTGTCTGTAAAGCCCGTATTTTTTCTCTCTCCTGTGGAAGACGATGCAATGAAATGGCGCTTGCAAACTTTCGTTTATCTTGTTCGCCACGTGCCAATAAATGAAGAGATTATGCTTTAAGATTATCTAAATTAATGCAGGTTGATTTCCTCTCGAGAATGGAAGTATCAGCCATAGGCTAAGGATCTATGATTATATCTAACTAAAATAAATAGATTTGCAGTACATATGTTTGCTATATTTTCAAACATAAAAATCATTATGGAGCATTGGTCGTCAATGATATGTTAAGAAAATAATAATCCAAACGAAGTTCAGTTAAAGATAGCATGCTTTTAGAAACTACAAAGATTTTCTTATTTTTCACGCTGATCGCTTTGGGTCAAAGCGATATTCCCACCGAGAAAATGCGGAAAGACTTCAAAGGGAAGCCGGTCCCAGTGGCACTTAGTGTCTGCGTTGCAGCGACTTTTATGTCGCCAACTTCAGTTTTCTTCAGAAGGGTGCAGCAAGTTTTGATGGGTCTCTGAGGATGAAGGGTTTCTCATATCTTCTGTAAGTTTTTTTTCCTCACATCATCACAAGCTCTAGTGTGGCAATACTTTGCACCAGTGAGAAAGACTCTTAGTTGTATCAACTTGATGTAATATTTCTTATGCATATTTCTTCATACATTAATTTCTGTTTCAGACATAATAAGACAGCAATAGAAAGTAAGACAGACGGACTGATTCTATGTACATATACATATATACTTACTGTACATACATACACGCACACACACGCACACACACGCACACACACACACACACAATATATATATATATATATATATATATATATATATATATATATATATATATATATATACATATATACATAATATCACACACACACACACACACACACACACACACACACACACACACATATATATATATATATATATATATATATATATATATATATATATATATATATATATATATATATATATTTCAGGGATTTACGTGGGATCCACCAGTCGACTACTTAACGTCGGCAAAATAATAAAAAAGACAGCCTAGTGATGTGTGGTTTTCGTCCGTCTTCCTCTGATTATATATATTGTTATGAATTTTCTTTGCTAAGAGACAATAAATTATTGTTATTACTCTATTTTTAAAACAGGTCCTCCGTTCAATAAATCAGTTGCCAGTCCAGACAAAGATTTACTATACACAAGACTTCAGGTAACTAAACTCTCAAAAGGGGGAGAAAAAAAAGAAAATGTCTAAATTTTACACTTATTTATTAACAAGTAAAATTCAAAGAAATGTCCTCGAAAACCTGCTTGAGGAACTAGAAAAATAAGCACCCAAGCATACACAATAAATGTCCTCACATACCTCAAACTCCTACCTAACAATTATACCGCAGAGTAAGAGAGAAATGTCACAGTAGTAGTACGAAATCAACACTCACTCACGTGTACACGATAGGTCGAGAAAAAGCTAAGAAACTTAACAATAATAATTGACGTTTCCTTAACACTAATAATATTACAAAAATAATTAAGGTACACCTTATTCCATCCAAACGATATATTATTAATGGTTCATCAAATATGGTGAAATCTCACTGAAACTGCTTCAGTCGAAGAAAACTGTCTACAAAGGCTCTCGCGGGAGCCTCCACTTGATGCTTGGAAGCAATACTCAAAACATTTAAGAGTCCACTCACGTAAAGGGGAAAGTATATAAGGGCAAAAGGGGATGCTCACCCTTCTCCGGCCTCAGAAGGCCTCCTGACGATTCCCGGAGGATACAGCAGTGCAATCGACGTCGTCGATGCAAGGGCTGGACCTTGCTCACCGGGGGGCAAAAATAATGAAAGCCCACAGACAAACTCGCACAAGAGGGCACGGGACAAACCCTCACCACCAACAGCAGCCTGGCGCTTTTATAAAAGTGAAAGCGAGCGTTTCAATGTCCTGTTCGTGGCCAGAAGGCAATGTTGCAGAAAACAGTGACGAAGAGTGCGGCATGAATAGGTGATGCTGAACCTCCTTCGGGGAACCGTAACGATTAACCTTCGCATGATGAAAACCTCTCCCACATCGAGTAAGGTTGATGACAAAATAACAGCGTAAAACCATCAGGCGAAAGAGGCAATTACTGAAGGCGATCCTCCACTCGTTGAAACATGAAAAAAAGGGAAACGAGTGGATAAATACAACTATATAACAACAAAAACAAAATCCTTGAGGGGAGCGAAAAGAATCAACAAGCAGTTTCTCGAAACTTAAAAAAAAAAACCCATTTAACTTACGTTAAGAGAAACCAAAGAAATAATTTAAGATGATATGACTATATAATATATATATATATATATAAAAT
>NC_087220.1:23723769-23728769 GCF_015104395.2 Macrobrachium nipponense | reverse complement strand
TATACGTAACGAAGGCTAGACCTCTGGCAACAATGACATACAAATTTAAATACAAGCAAAGCAGTACACCTTTATGAACTCTGGAACCTCTCCACTGATAATTATCATAATGAGCAAACCAATAAAATATGTTAATAAATACAAAAACACTTCGATTATTAGTCTAACTCCCAAAATAAGTGTCCTAAGAAATTATAGTCTACTTTATATGTCCCAATCAGATTGACAAGATGTAGGGAATAGTTGGTAATTTTCAAATACATAGTAGACAAGCTTGATTTGATAACTGCTATATCCAATGTCAAGCAATTTTTATTTATTGGCTATCTACCTATTTACTGAAAAAAATAGCCGGTACCGTATTTTGGCTTTAAACCTTCACCAATAATTATCGTCAGAATGATGACTTCACGAGGCTCCACCCACTTTGGCCTCGTTATAATTCAGGATAACACTGAAGGCTATCATGGGCATTGTTGGATTAGAAAATTTAACTTCTGGCTATAAAAACTTTTCTCGAGCAGTTGTAAGAAGTGCTAAATGATCCTCAAGGATCCCAGCAGTTGGCCTAAACGTTTAATTCATGTATATCACTGCTATTACTACAGTAGTATTGCTACGCTAGCACCATGCCCACATCTATGTATCGTTCCGCCATTCATTAAGTCTTTATATCTAACACATCGTACGGTCTAAAGAAGAAGAAGAAAAAAAAATATCGGATGATCTGTTGGTCTGCTGGAGATTTTAGCACATATAAGCTTGTACTTACTTCGGATAAAAATCTTATTTTAACAAAAATAATTATATAAAGCCTTATTACATACAATCTCCCTCTTTCTCTCTCTCTTGGTGGCATAGTGAATAGTTAATGGAAATGTCCAAAATCCTGAATGACATTACAAGTATCATAATCACGTTACGCTAAATACAAATCAGACCATAAAATCTTGTTACCTATATTTCAGGCTATAGTAAGTATGGCCATGGGCTTTCTCTTGACTGTATAAAGTTTCAAGTCGGAAGACAAATGCAGTTTTGCAACCACGGGGAAAATTCCAATCCTGTTAGCCATTCTTGACTGCTATGGGTTTCTGAGCCGATGGAATAAGGTGAATGAAGTTTCTGTCTGGCGGATGGGCGGGGCAACATTTCGTAAAACGGTGTTTACCTTGCTTACGTAATGAATGTTCTTCGACTCTTGGCTCGTAATCATTGGCCATGGCGTCGCGTCGGCTAGATAATTTTTACTCTATAAAAATTAAAACTATCGGGTTTAGGTTATTGATAATGCTGACAAAATTTGTGTGGTTGTAAAATATACATATATCAACTTTCAGCTACATCCGATGCTTCGATAAGGAGCAAAGTCCAAAAACCCATGTTACAGAGGCCCTGAATCTCATAGTAGTAATTCTCATTCCCATTTTATTTTACATCTTCTATGGTCAGCGAATAGTCACCCTCTCTCTTTTGTTCTTGTTTTTCTAATGTTGTGAAGAGTGAGAAGATTAATGCCCTACTGCAACCATCGTCGATTAGCGTATTACTCCTTTAGAGAGAAACTCCAGTAGTTTGGGGTGTAACCGCCAAGAAGAAACTTCTAATCAATTAATTCAATGGGGCCCTATACGATTACCAGGGATGCCAGATCAAAGCTTCTTTTTTTTTTTTTTTTTTTTCCTGGTGTTGATTTTCCAACTGCGAATGCATAGGTGTCTTCTTCATGCTCTTGTTACTGAAGATTAATTTTGTTTAGCTGCCTGTAGTCTATAGTCTGAGAAGGACCATCACTCTTCTTAACATGCAGCAGCATACCGAGAATCAGATTCATCACTGAGGTCTGATGTTAGCATTCTTATTTTGTGCTTATCTAACTGCACATGAAGAGGCTTATGGTTTTTGTTGAATGTCCCCCTTTTTAGAAATGACCTCGGCTTCAGTGACTCATGGATACTGAATGAGTTCTAATACATCTTTTAAGATTTTCAAGACTAGAGTATCGTCCGTTTTTCATATTGCACGTAAGAACAGTTTCGTTCAATATTCAACTTCCTTTGGTCGATAAAGACTCAAAATTGTTAATTCACACAATCAATACCTCTGTCACCGCCAAAGGAAATAAAGGTTAGTTTAACAATTGCCCTCTTATTCATAGGTCGCAATCCCCCGATACCAGTCTTTCAAAACCATAAAACCGGAGTCTTCATTATTAATCAATATACAGCGATGTAACAGTGACAAATTCATGCAATAAAAATCTAAAAACGAAACTTAAAAAAAAAAAATGATCTCTCAATACTGTGGAATCAAAGCTATGATACAATTAAAACCCATAGCAACTCTCTCTTTGTCCGTGTTCACATCACAAAGTTTAGTTGAAATCGATTCATAATTTTCTGGGACCTTGAATTGTCAGACAGTTCAACAATCAGGTAGACACAAATAAAGACAAAACTTTTGTTGAATGATATTTAATATATTTTTTCTCATTTAATATTTTTTTATTAAAGCAACATAAACAGCGAGTGAATGACTGAAGTAAATTTTGGGCATTATCACTCTGAACAATACAATTTAACAAACGACCTCCGCACGAATAGGATACCAATCAGACAGTCTAATTCAACCATTGTTCTCACCTGCCATGGAATAATTTACTCCCAATCAGAGCCTCATATTCCAGGTAATGGAATAGCTATACTTCATTGTATAATAGAGTTAGTTCACCTGATACAGATTCATGTACATGTACTTTGTTTCCTCATCAACAGAGTTGGAGGTTATGCTTTTGCCAGGGCATGCGATGAAAAATGTCTCGAGGATTAGCTATCCAAATCAGTTCATCTGCTGTTCAGTTACAGCAGAGTCATATGAAATTTCATTCCCAATACTTTTCGACAAGTGGATTTCTAATTTTGAGACAAGTTTGTAGCAGAAAAAAGAAGAGACTGCGAGTGACCTGCGTCAACTAACTTAAAAACTCGAAGAGGAGAAGTAGCAGAAATAACCGCAAAGTTATATATCAGCATCAGTTTAGGGCCGTATGCACCAAGTGACTTCTTGGAGATTTCGAGGAAAAGAGTTAAAGACTTTTACCTTCGACATAGTTATATTTTTTTTCAGACCATTTTGTTTGTTTGTCTGTGTTCAGTATGTTTACCAAAAACGTTTAAGTACATCACATAAAGAAACTTGAAAAATTTTGGGCTCTTACCTAACAATAGGAAAGAGGTCCGAATTTAATTAATAAACATTTAACTGATGGATAACGGCGTGGATCGTTCAGCTTTGGCGGAGATTTTGGTTCTCCGAGTGCCCTCTGCACAGGGGCAGAGGAAGATCAGAATCTTGCCTATGGGTAGTTTTTAGCGTTTATAGCTTGAATAATAAGTTATTCAATAATAAGTTATTCAATAAAGGTACCAACAAAACAAGAGAACTTCAATACATCCCTTATAATTGGATATGCAGTGCGGTTTTCGTCGAATTCTCCCTTATAGAGAACTGCCGCACGTGACTGTATCGACAGCAGAATTTATGTTGCAATCAGTTGGTAGTGGAAAACAGAAGAGAAATTCCTCTGAATATGGCGGAAATTGTTTGTGTGAGGTGAATAAATAACAAGGAGACTAAAGATTGGATACATTTCCAGTTTTGTGAAAAAATATTGAAAATATTATTGAAAAATCATAATCTCAATTTTAATATGGTTCTAGATCGATATATTGGTTTTATATCACTATGAAATTTTCATTCTAACATTTATAAAAGATCAGATACAGTAGCATTTTATTCCATGTTTGCCGCCTATGCTCTGGTTTTTGTAGATATGATTAATTGAAAGAAAATCACTGTGTCTCAAAAAATTAGTTGTCACTTCTTAGTGCATTTCAGTAAAACACATTCAATTTTTTTATTTATTCTTTTTAGATTTGACATAAATTGTAACCAATTTATGACTGCAGCGAACGAAATTCTGTCGATCCAAAGAGGCTTTGAAAAGTTCGCAGAGTTACTAACTTATCCTACCGAGTCAAATAAAGTGAAAATTATTAACCTTTCTACCGTGTCGAAGAAGTTGTAAAAAATTCGAAGTTTCATACAAATCCTTAGATACTGGGAGAGGTCACTGGAGGGTTATTAGAGGTCACGGTTGACTTACTGATCATTTAATGATGTATTGTCACGGGAATTTTTTACTCAAACAGACAAAGACAGACAGACAGACAGACGCAGAAGTAAAGTTGAATAAAAGCAAGTAAAAAGGTAAAAACTGCGGCCGGTGTGGTTCCAAATATTTCAAGTTCATAAACATAAGCTCAGTTCCATTTTCTGTGAAGGAATCACTAAATTATGTGAGAATGTCAAGGGACAGAATTATTGCAGCCCGAAATAAATCAAGTTAAAGTATTGATATTTTGCCCTAGGTGTCATAAAGCGGCGTATATTTGATAGATAATCAGGGTAGCTGCGTCGTTTTAGATTTACATAATCGGTTAAAATGAGAATGTTTTATCATTCTCTCCTAAATAAGATCTATGTAATTCACCAGGCTTTTGTCAATTGTTTGTTTAATTTCACAGGATTCTCTCGCAAAGAATTGTACCAGAATCAGATAACTATTACAGAAAAAGGAATGGAGAAATGGAAGGAGGCTTCAGCGATTGCAAAATGCAGAGGGCCAGGATATGAAAAATGCCTTTCTTTCTGCTAACTGGAATACTGCTCATTTCCGACCAACATATAGCTTTTGAGTTTTAGCGATGGGATAATTATTTTCAGTTTTGTTCTGGCAATATCATTGTGAAATGGTTTCCTGCAGAAATGTTTATTAGCTTATCAAATTATCTTTAAAAATCACCTCAGCGTTGACTGCATTGCGCTTGGTTATTATTTATGTGGATTAACCAGAAATGTTGTCAACAGATGCTGAAAGAACAGCAAAATATCGTTGATTTTTATTTTTCTCTCTTTGCATCGAAGAAAAAGATGAAAAA
>NC_087220.1:23708058-23723269 GCF_015104395.2 Macrobrachium nipponense | reverse complement strand
GGGGGATTTACCTCTCAGCCAAACTAATTAATTTCTATTTACTCTCCTCTTGAATTACCCATGCAAACAAGTATTTAATGCAGCTTAGGACGACGGAATTTCATTCGGAATATGTGAGCATACCTCGCATTCATCGTTTTCTTTACTCAGAGAGTAAACGTAGAGGGACAGTTTGTTATTAGGTAGAGATCAAAACTGTATCTACGACTATATCATAATAATTATTGCAAAGAACTCAACAACAACGTAAAAGTAACAATCATAAGTAATATTATTAGACATACTCTCATAAGGGAAAATGATGAAAACAAAAATAAATATAATTTTTCTTACGTGAAAAGTGTTAGGCAATATTTCAGAACTATTGTGTCCTAATTGAGTTTTAACATAGTTACAGTGATTTCAGATGAAAATCTTTAAAAATAGGGTTTACCCAGACACTGATAATAAGCACCAGTATTATGGAAGGCAACACCGCTTGCCCCACTCCGCCCCCGCCCCCAACACAAACTGGGAATGGGGGCCCGAGGATTTCCCACAATATTAGTGGGCGGAGGCTTATGCTCTTTCGACTTACTGAACAGGGAAGAAAGGGGTCGTGGCCTACCTTCCACGACCTTGATATCAGGGAGGGTGCAGCCCTCCTTTTGGGAATTAGTGCTCAAAGGGTCAAAGATGGGCCTACTGCGTTCAGGTTTGGTACCACGAGTTAAGATAAATGACTACAAACGAATTTGACATCAATGTAAGGGTGTAACTACAGGCTGAGTTTTATCAAGGGCCTCGCTATGAAAATCTTTCCTGAGCAACCTGTCGGAACATGTATGCCGGCGGTGTCTGATTGATCCAGTCAGTGACGCAGTTGCATTGGCTTGGGAAAGATGTACGTCCAGGTCATTTGAAAAACGTGCGTTTGATAAAGCGTTCAGCGAACTGGTACAGCTGCTAGTTAGTAAATAAACTGTGCGTCCGACTTCAAATGTAATCTAATAACCAAAGACCACAGTTCCCAAAAATAAGTCCAATTTGTATCACTATCAAATAAATCATAAATGGCTAGACATCTCGCTTTCCAACCCTTAATGTCATCATAAATTAGATCAGTGTCAAAAATAAGTACAGCGAAGTTTCGTTCCACTTAACAAGCCTGTTTTCACGTACTCATACTCCAGACAAATCAGCAATCCAGTTTGCTCCCATACTTGCTCCCTTCATCAGCAGTGAGAACAGCTTCATGGCCATCATCCCACTGGCTCCCACTACAACGAATGTCAAAGTCCACTGACATATCAGATTGTAACGGAGTGATGTGTCTACTGTGTCATTTCAACGGTATATACGAAATACTAAATCAGGATCATAGACACTACTACCTTAGCTGCTCTCTTTCAGACCGCCGAGGAATCCTGTTTTACTCTAAATGTTAGCTGGTGAGGTTAGTCTAGCTGATTTAATTCTCACCCTTAATACATTTGCATTATAGTGAAAACCCTGCTTAATTATAGTGGACGCATAGTTTTTTCTTTTAACTAATATCTTGAGCACCTAGTGTATTTTCTCACTACTCAAAAGACTACTTCCTGTTCACTGTCGCCCTTTATCGTTGGTCCTACGTAGTCACAGATTCTGTTATCCAGTTGCTAATGCACCCAAATAATATCTTGTGGTTAGCTTTTATCTTCGTGGGGTTTTGGAGTGAACTGAATCCTGGAGATGTGCAAACAATGCTACTGTTATTAAAAACTCAGTCAAATGCTACAAACAGAACACACACACATATCTATATAAATATATATATATATATATATATATATATATATATATATATATATATATATATATATATATCTATATATAAACTAATAAACAATTTTTATTAAGGCATTTTGTCGCCATTCTATATCAGAAAGTTGTCATATATTTGATAAAATATATATTCATGACTGGTGACTTGTAGGTGCCTTGCGGTGACAAACCTCAACCAACACTATTAGCCGTCTTTGTTTAGTCCACACCTATCTATAATCGTATAATAATTTGATTCTTTTTCAAGTTATATATTCAGAAATTCCTAATTAATCTCTATCGTAAATTCCAGATATCGAAAGGTAAATGCGTCGTCAATCTCCAACAAAAGGTTTTCCACACATGCTTCAGTCCTTACCAGGAATAAATCCCATAGATTTCATTTAGTTTTCTTTCATACTCAACCCTAACTTATTATATGAATAAGATAGGAAAAGAGGGGAGAGAAAGCACTTTCGTCTCGAAGGTATTAACATGACACATCGCTTCGGTCAAATCTCCCAGATATTTGATGATCTTTCGGTCACCCTGACCTGGTGTAAATCCCGGCCTTCCTTCGTGTTCTCTTTCGTCTTTGATAGATTGAAAAAAAAAAAAAAATCAGCCCAATGGGATGATTTAATTTTTAATGTTGCTTCGCTAGATTCTATTTTATCCGATATTTCACCGTAATCAAAGGGCTGTTTGATTAACTTTTGCCACCTTTTAACTTTTTACTAATTAGGTTAACCTTGAAAATTTTCCTAATGTAATCATTAAAGGCTAGAGAGGATTTGTTTGATTACTGGATTATATAATGAAAAACGGGTTCTTTCTGTTGAAACTTCTTGATAATATGTGGATTTCTCGATTTTCAGGTTTTGGAAGAAACTCCGGTCTTATTCTTAAGAGAGATACTACTGAATACTATTTTATTGCACTGCATATCCTATAAACCTGATGCATTCGTAAACTAGAAAAATCATAATGTGGTTACCAGGTGATTATAAATTCTAAATTATATTATATCAGGGGAAGCTGTAATGACATTAACATGCTGATTTTACACAAATAGGATTTACATTTACAGATGTTTATAGAAAAAGAACATTGGACGAAGATTTCTTAAACTTATAATGTGGAAAATCGTACTAAAATTAAAGGCTTTTAGTCTCTGAAACGTGAGAATAATAAACAGACGAACTAACATCCCGAAAAAAGCATATCCTCCTTGTCTGAATACTAATAAATGCTATGATATTCACTGTCTGAGCTTTCTGGGGACTGATGTTACCTTCAAATTGAGGTTCACGAAATCTTGTTATATATGCAGATGTCTCATACGTGACAAACACAGCAGCCTTTGGGACAGACCACATTTCCCCTTGCCTCAGCTGCACGTGACGGGCTTGGAAATGTGAACATAGAGGCTCAGCAGTAGGACTGAATATTAGGTTTCAGTATCTGCAAAAGATGACAACGTCTGCAGAAGTGTGCAATGATCACAGGACTGAACCCTACTACCATTTCCTTTCCCAATAAGATTAAGAAATGTTTAAGAGTCTGGTGAAAAAGGTTGGGAGTTGTATACAAATATTTACAAATAATTTAATTTTTATTGAGCAAGTGTATAATGAGATCTTTCAGAGTTACGTATTACTATAGTCTTTGCCTTCCTTCATGTTATAGGTCTGTGAAATATATATATATATATATATATATATATATATATATATATATATATATATATATATATATATATATATATACATATATATATATATATGCGATGATGAGAACACCACAGACACTGAGAGTTTGTGATAAGGTAGTAAAATGTAATTTCATTTTCATCGGGGCTTCGTCGTCGGGAGCCTGGCAAATACAAACCTGTAGTGTTTTTAATAAGGAGTAATGTTGTTATTAAATTCAAGACGTTTCGGTCCACGAGTAGTTTTTATTTTACTTAAATTCATCGCGTGGCTTAACTATAAATTTCGTGGGTACTTGTGAATTCGTGAGATATATAGAAAAAGTTGAAACTGTTTAATTTACTTCCTCATAATTTGTGTCAATGGGGTAGCAAAAACAATGATGCAAATTAATATACACTACTGTTATTACTAGAAAGTTATTTAAATTTTTTTCTAGATACGTAAAAAATTTCCTAATCACACCAGGATCATTGATCATGAAACACTGAGTGTGATTACTATAATAATACGATTTACCCTTGACATGGAAAAGTATTTATTTTTTGTCCTATTAAAAATAAAATCTTGAATTCGCCTAAACATGCGAAAAAGAAAATCATGATGTTCAATTCAACAATTAAGAAAGTGTCTCTGTGTTTAGGCAATTCACGCAAATTTTATATAGTTAGTGATTATCATTATTTTTTCATGACTGCTAAATACAGTCAACTTCCAAATTAAGATTATCTTATACAATTTCTGTGTCAACACTGAAAAAGAGTTGATATGAAAAATTTAACCCCATATGTGGGATAACATTGAAGCTTTCTTGACTGTCGACCAAGCGATCACAATCAAAACCATAATTATTATCTGAAGGAGAAAGAGAACTACTTTCCACGGCACACCTGATGTCTCTCCAAATCTTAAAAATAAATATTTGCGGTACCCCTGAAAGTCCTTTGAGTCTTTGAAATGGAAAAGTTCGTTCGTTATTTCTCCACGGGAAAAAAAATGTCTTCATAACCTTTCTTGGGCATGAAACTTGGTCCTATCCATAAGATGGCATTACATATATAACAGCATATCTTATTTCCATGTTTCGATATAAGCAAATTATCGATGTGGTTAACGGTATTCATAGTTATGAATGAAAGGTCAGAATGTTGTTGCCTGAATAGGAAACGAATCAATATTTTTCTCACATTAAATGTTGCGAGAAAATAGTGGAACAACATTAAAAGCAGACAATATTAACGGGCTGAAGGGTGGAGAAGTAATCTTTTGATAGGTAAACACAAATATTAAAGATCTTTTATAACAAAAACGCTTCCCTTTAATTCCACTGTAAACCCTTAAAGAAGCCTCGTAAAGAGAGAGAGAGAGAGAGAGAGAGAGAGAGAGAGAGAGAGAGAGAGAGAGAGAGAGAGAGAGAGAGAGTAGGTAATGTCCCCATAACAGAACTGTAGTCATTGTCATGAGCATAAAAAGTCTATAATTAAAAGTAACTAAGCCAAAACCCGAGACTTTAGGTGTCACCCAAATCTGCAGAATCTGTCAACCAGTTCTGCAGGATCTTCTTCACGATGTAGTTTGGAAATGTCTCCGACTTGTTGTCTTTAACTCTTTAATCAAAAACATCTTTGGGGGAAAGGACTCGGTAATATGCCATTATCTCGCAGGACATAAGAAAAAAATCTGTCGATGACTTTTCGGAAAAGATGGGACCGGAATTCAAGGGTCTGCTTGCTAAAAGTTAGATTTAGTTTTCAATGAATTGTATATGCAATTCACGACATAATCTTTTTAAGTAATAAACATATCATTATTACTGTTATTAATTTCACCTAACAATCCCCACCTAACTTTAGCCTTCAGATTATGTGTTGCTTATCTATGTGTCTAAAAAAACTAAACACAAGTTGTGTTTGTATTCATTATATGAATGACGTAACCATGGTAAATTATTCTATCGCTCATTGTCTCCATCTATAAATAGACTTCTCAAAAGCTTTGAAAATTTTTGAAAATATAACACAAATAGAAGAAAGTTATTCCGGATCATTTACGGCATAAAGGCAGGAATGTGTGGTAGAAATGTTCGAGAGACTCGAAGCGTAATTTCCCAGAGCTGGTATTACGATTGATTTACCGTTCATTAGATTAATGGAGAATTCGAACGCACGGACGAAAACAAGGTACTGAAAAAGAGGACTTAGATTTCCCCAATTCAGTGTAGTTATCCCGGTGTTTCAATTTCCCATAAGAAAAGCTTTGCGCTCAGCATTCCTCCCGAAAGAAAAAGAATATTATCCCAGCTGGAACGTGAAGGTATCGACCGTTTTTATCTTTTATTTCTTATTTATTTTTTTAGGAGAAATCTTACACCTTCCTGGGAATAAGTAGATCAAAAGAATATAATTTATATCTTCAAAGACCTATGAACTTCAGAAGTAGCAACAATATACTCTCTTTTGAGTTCTTAGCAAACACTCACATCAAATGTGCTTTTTTTGTATCGAAATAAACCTGAATTGCTCCAGTCATATGGAATCTTATCCTTTTTATTTTATTTTTTATTTTATAATCAGAAACTCATTTTCTTTTATCACTTGCTGACACTCGACATAATATTTTTTTTCATGAGAAAAAACGAACCATGAAAGACAAATAATGATTTACACGATATGGAATCGAAGGTTCTGGTAACATGAAATACACGAGAATATATGAAAATTCGGGTTACATCTTTTCTTATTACAAAAAACAAATGTCATTCACAAGTGGTATAATAAAAAATATTCAATATTTTTATTGTATTTCGTGATATACATTTGGAGCAGTACTATTCATTTATTTCTCACGTACACATAAAACCCTGGTCCTCCAGGCCTGTTAAACATTGTATCATGCAAATACTTCAAACGTTGTATGACTGCAACCTGCAGCTGTAGAAATGTAGCCTTATAATGTTCTGTGATGTGAGAGTCTTGCAACCGGCTGTCGTGTTCAAATGCTGACATCATAAGAAACTTACTAATGCCAAAGAGTGAAACAGCTCATGGTATAGAATAATCAGAAAAGAATAATAGTTCACTGCCTAGCTGCTATTACAATCATTCTACAAAATAACCCAACAACATTTTATGATCTTCTTATATTGAACAAGATAGCTTGTCATGCTGTACATAGCGAGAAAATTAACACTATCATGGAGGCCAATACTTCTAATTGTGCAGTAAGAATTGGTATAGCAATGACTACCATTGATAACTTCACGTTTTGGGTGGCATTCCCTGCCTGTCCTAAGCCACAATAAAAGAGGAAGTACACCTTTGGGAGACGATTTTCGAGCGTTTTCACAACATTGGCACTAAAATGGTGCAACGTATCACAATAATTATTAGAAGTTTTTCTATATAAAATTTTAGGTAGATTATTTTATGTATCGTCATATTTCTCTTTAAAATGACTCCCAAGCGAAAAAGAAATTCCCCATTTTTCCCTCTTTTTTTGTCTTATTCAACCCCTTATTGATTGGTCTGTATTGCGAAGGTCTGCTTCGGGAAAACAGAACAAGTTGACTCTATGTTCATCAGTCATCAAAACAAAAGCTGCAATAAAACTAGCAATATAGTCTGCATTGATTTTATAGAAAATGTCTTTAATTAACTGTTAGCCTGCCGGAGACGTTACGTCACCAAATTTCGGAATAGGCAAACGCGCAAACACACACATATACATACATGTTTTGTATGATATATTTGATTATCATCGGGCTATTGTGTTTAGACTTAAAGAAGACTTTGTTTAGTGCTCATAACGCCAAATTGCATATGAAGTCAATCAAAGTGTATAAAAGGGAAGGTGTGTAATGCCAGATTCCCTGATGACCTAAATTATGAGAACCTTGAAAAGCTGTAGCTTAGATGAATTATAAAATATCATCCTGAATTTCCGAATAAAAATCCCCAGAGACTCCACAAACTTTCGTTTCTAAAATGTCCAAAGTATCAGAATTGACTTTTACAGAGACATACCTCCGGAGGGGCAGCGCCTTCTGTTGAACTCATTATACTATGATCGCCTCAGAAGCAGAGAGCGAAAGCAGAATCCATGCACGAGGGAAAACTGGAATCGCTAATCAACTCAACATGGAAAGAGATAGAAGATGAATCCAATTGATGTATGCTTTTAACCCGACAGTTGTCACGAGATATGAAGACAGTGCTAAGTTTGGGTAAACGTTCAATAAACCTACATTGTAAATATCGTTAAAATTTTGTAAAAAAAAAAAAAAATAAAAAAAAAATAGTTAGTGGAAAATAATACCTATAAACAGAATATTTTGAACTATCTAAAGGTATAATTTATGGGGTTTACAGTAAACGGGCCCATTTTAACTATATTCTTAAAAGATCATTGTAGCTCTAAAATCTATAAAAGAAGATAGTAATCAATATATCACTAAAGCCGACGAAGGAAGTGTTATTGTCATTATCAGTAAGGAAGTGTACATAGGTAAGATAATGATTTGTAGATATGAACCGTTGGTATGTAACTCAGTTAATCGCGAATTTCACTGTCAAATCAAAGTTTCCCTCATATAACGCATCTCTCCCCTATAGGTATGGTAATATAAAGACACCCATAAACACAATTTTCTTATGAAGCCTACAACCATCACAGTAGACAGTGTCATATATATATTTTTTTTAATTCTTCCCAAATTCTTGCAGCCTTCAGTTAGCACAATTACCAAATCATATATAATTAATTCTATCAATGATGTAAAATAAACTCCTAAAGTGTAAGTTCAGGACGGTGAATTTATTAATGGCCTCTGAATAACTTTGTACCTGTTAATGACGTTCTAGATGTTTTGAAATATGGACTAGTTAGATTTTTTTATCGGTTGTTATTATATAACAATGAAATAAATTTTGTATTAGATACTAGCTTTGTATTTAATGATAAATATCTTAGACAGAAAAGTTAGTACACTGGTGGAAAATTGCTTTTCATTCGTTTTTTCTAACTTTAACATGGAATGTTATAAGAGTAGACTAGCTAACTCCATTTTAACAATGGGATATGGTTCCTGTATGCTGACGGCATCTTTAGTATTTGGAAAAATTCAGTTCGACATGGATGGTCCACAATACTTGATTCGATGTAAAGGTGAGAAGGAAGAAAATGAGACAAAGCTTTCATGGATGTCAAAGTAATCAGAAATAACAGCTTGAAATTCAAAGTATATCGAAGCGCAAGGTCTTTATAATGAGTAGATGAAAAAAATCAGGAATAAGATATATTATGTTTGTAAGAGTTATTAATGAAATGGATCTTAAGTATAATTTTACTGTGCACGATATGACTGAATGTTCTCTCATACCAAACAAATTTTTTAATTACACTGGTGATGCTGGGAATGAATAGCATTAGCAAAAAAACGTAAAATGCCCTCTGCTCTATATTTGAATGATTTAAATATTCATAACTTGTATTGTGAGATAAAAGATTTATTTTCTTATTATGAGGAAAAAGAACACATGTTTACTTACCGGATGAATCTTCAGAATTTCCACTTCCAAAGGATTGAACGCAATTCATGTCCTGAAAATTTTGTCTTCCTTCAAATATTTATGTTTATGTCGTGGTGAGTAAATGTACTTCAAGCAGACTTTTTTTTGTATATAAAACCCCTCTCAAAAGGCCTTAATCAAATGAAAATTTGATTTTTTAATAGTTCTCAAGATAATAAAACGGAAAAAACATCCCCCAAATAAGACAATTAACTGGCCAATATTCATATGGGAAATTTCCAAAAAATCATAAATGCTGAAGGTAATCTTTTATTAGAACAGGATATCGGGTGCAGGTCAAGAAGGGGTCGTCGTCCTCAGTGCCGGTATTATTCCGTAGGCGTAGTTCAGTTCCGGGCCGGGGTCGTCTTTGGTTTAGGGCTGGTATTGGTGCTGGTATAGCTGGTATCACGTGAAGTTTAGACCTTCTCGCAGGTCATCTTCGGACGAGTTGGTTGAAGGACTGTAGCAAGAAAGTCTGCGGGGGCGGTATCTTGTTAATCATGGTCATCCTATTCGATTAGGTGGTTTTTATAGTGTGGGGTTCCGGGTTGCATCCTCCCTCCTTAGGAGTCCATCACTTTTCTAATTATATGCGCTGTTTCTAGTTGCACACTTTTCTACATGAGTACTGGAGCTACTTTGGCATCTAGTTTTTCCAGGTTCCTTTTCAGGGATCTCGGGATCATGCCTATTCTTCCTATGATTACAAGTTCAATTTCCAATATCTTATATCATATCCGTCTAATTTTTTATTTCAGGTCTTGATACTTATAATTTTGTTTCTCTTACTTTTTCATCTAGTCTGGTGCCCCATGGTATTGCGACATTAGTGAGTGATACATTCTTCATGGATTTGTCAATCTATTGGCACATATCACCCTATCTGTTCTGATACCATAGACCCAGAGGATCTTTGCCTGATCATTTTCTATCACACCCTCAGGGTTGGTGTTTGTACCACTTATTACTGCAGCTAGTGGGTCTTTGCACAGGCTCCATAGAAGGCTTTTGCTATTGAATCATGCCTCTTTTTGTACTGGTTATGTGCAAGTGCTGCTGCCGGTCATTTGCTTACTATGGTCTCGTTTTTCATATTGCACTTCCTGCATATGGGTTAGATGTTACTTCCATCTATCATTTTTTGAACATATCTGGTTCTTAGGGCCTGATCTTGTGACACTGTTAGCATTCCTTCTGTTCCCTTCTTGAGTTTTCCTTCTGTAGCCATTGCCATGTTCAGTCATTGGCCAGTTCTTCTGTCTGTCTCATGTACTGTCTATGCTTTGGTTTGGTGTGCTATTCCCCCATTGTGTTTTTCATTTTCCTGTCTCCGTATATTTCAGGGTCTTCATCTACTTTTTATCATTCCTTCTTCCCATGCAATCATTTAGCCACTCATCTTCATTGGTTTTCAGATATTTCCCCACTGTTTTGCTCTCGATGTTGACGCGGTAGTCCTCTCCCTCCTTCCTTTATTGTTATGTATAGTCTGTTCACATTTACTCTTGGGTGTATTGCTTTGTGCAGTCATGTGTTTCCTAGTTTTCTGGTCTATGCTGCGGAGTTCAACCTTCGTAGACTCCACTACTTCTGCGGTGTTTATGGCTTTCATCATTTCTTCGGCGTTCAGTTTTGACTAGAGTATCGCCTTAAGTCTGCATATATTCTTTCCTGATTATGTCCTTCCTCTCTTGGTGTTTTATATCCTCTCCTTCTATCATTCCTAGGTTTTTGTACCCTGTCTTCTCTATGTGTTTAATGCTGTTCCCATCTGGTAGATTTATTCCTTCAGTCCTTGCCACTTGCCTTTTTGTATGTTGATCAAGGCACATTTTTCTGTTCCTAACCCCTCTTGATATCCTCAGATGCAATTCTTACAGTCTGGATTTGGGTATCTATTTCCTTGATGCTCTTACCAAAGAGTTTGATGTCTTACATGAACATCAGATTGTTAATTCTGTTACCTCCTTTCTTGAGCTGGTACCCAGCATCCATCTTCTACAATACTTTTGTCATGGGAATCATGGCTACTGCTAAAAGTAGTGGGGACAGTGAGTAGCCTTGAACGATCCCTCTCCTAATGTTAACCTCTGCTAGTCTTATCCCAGAGCTTGTAAGTACTGTATTCTAGTTGTGCATTGTATCTTTTAGGAAGCTGATGATATTTTCAGTTATTATATTAGCCTCGTGTGTTGCATCATGTCGAAGGCATTCTTGTAGTCAATCCATGCCGTGCTTAAGTTGGTTTTCCTTCGCTTGCTCATCCTTATTACCCTTTTGTCTACCAGGAGCTGGTCTGTAACCTCTCTGTTTGTGGGGGACGGTTTTTATATCCTCTAGGTAGTTATATATCATTTCACACTGATACATTAAGTAACTTCTGCATTACTGGTAGCCAGGTGATAGGCATGTAGTTACTTTCTATATTTCCTTTATTCTTGTCTTTCTGATTATTATTATTATTATTATTGGTCTTGTTTTTGTTGCTGTTTTGTTGCTGCTGTTATTATTATTAGTATTTTATCAGTAGTAGTAGTATTAGAAGCCATTAAAACGTAGAGACGTCTCAAAGCATTTATTAAAGGACCCGCCAGAGACAAAGCAAGGCAGGTGTAACTCTTACGGTTAATTAAAACATAACTGGAAGGAATGGATGTCGAGTGCCCAGAAGTAGCCAGCAAGGGTATAGAATGTAGAGAGAAAGATTAATTTCCGAGTTGCATACCCTCTCGGGATAATACTATAGGTGTTTGAGAGTGCTTGCATACTACTTCCACTCTCAGAGTTCCACGCAAAGCGTCCTATTCCTCGTAATTTAATATATTTTACTTGCAAAATTGAGGTTAACACAAAATCAGGACGAGGTCAAATGAATACTAAAATCATGAACGTTCCAAGGCAGAGAACTTATGCCTGCGTGCTTGTCTATCTTTTCTCTCAGGGAACATTGTCAAATCTTAAGTCAAATAATCTCACCTTAGATTTAACGCTTACTGTGAGCTGAAATGAACTCTTATTTTTTCGCACTATATGAACCTCAAAAGTAGCAGATATGCTCTCTCTCTCCTCTCTCGTCTCCCCCACATCTCCTCCTCCTCTCCTCCTCTCTCTCGCTCTCTCCCTCTTCTCTCTAAAAAAAAAAAAAAAACAAAAAAAAAAAAAAAAAGCGCAAATTCATTCTTGAAAAACAAGAAACAATTTTCGTGTAGTAAGTTCGAGATTTTTTTGGCAGTTCAAGTAGATCAGATATTAATCTGATACTGATATTGGCATAACAAAAATCCTCATTTCAATTCAGTATTTTTCTGTCCTCTACGTAAACGAATTTCTTTGCGCTCGTATCCTCTTGAAACATCCAAATACCCCAGTCAAACCTTTAGACATCCCATTACAGATCTGCCATTGATGTTATATAAAAGTTCGTCTTTCTTGCAGTTCAACGTCTATTGGAAAGTTACCCAGAAACATTAAGAGTTTTTACTCTTCATTCCCGTAAGGGCTTTTTTATTTTCATACCAAAGGATGTGCGAACGTCGGCTTCTTCACTCATGAAATTACTTTCTCAGTCATGAAAAGAAATTTTTTTCAAGAATATCTCATCTTTCAACTTCATTTGTCAAGTCTCTTTGTTGCTATATAAAAATATTTACTTATTAACATGTCTACGCTTAACTGAAAACCATTAGGAATGCTACAATTCAAAAGAAATGGAGAACAAATTACATTCAAGAAATCCAGATACAGTTGCAGAGCGTCTTGCTCCCACTTCACTGCGGAAACACTACAACCCGCGTTAGAGGGTCTCCACAGTGAAGAACTTTAAGACTGCGTATGGGTTTCTTAAATAAATATGTTCTCTATTTTGTGTGTGTTTTTTTTTTTTTCTTTTTTTTTAATGGGTGTGTGTTTCTTTTTCAGGTCAATACTGATATGTTAGAACGCCACATTTTAATACATTCTTCAACTGACTAATGGAAAGTTATCTAGACTGAAACATTTGTGGGTGTGTGTATGTATATATATATATATTTATATATATATATATATATATCATATTATATATATATATATATATATATATATATGTATATATATATATATATATATATATATATATATATATATATATATATATATATATATATTATATATATATATATATATATATATATATATTGTTACGACCATTTGCCTCTTAATACTCTTTCCTGCTTTTTCACTGATGCAAGTACGAAGCGGAGCTCCGAACGACCATAGACAATATATAATAAGACATTTAATGATGCCTTAACTTAGCTTATTTTTTTATAAGAGGCTCTTATCCAAATTTAAATAGCATTAAATTTAAAGTATGATACGATGTAAATTTATAATAATACGACTAAGGTAAACACTACACTTTTTTATTTTTTATTTTACTTAAAATTAAATAAAGATAAGGATTACGACGATAACAAGAATAATGAAACTAAAGCAATAACGAATGTAAATTAACGAAACTCCAGGAACATTTACATTGTACAGCATTACGACAAATGAGCAAAAACAAGCAGGTAAGTAACAAATAAATCGATTATCAATACACTGTAGATAATACAGGAAATACCGTCAATATTAAACACAATGAAATGCAGAAAATACACTCAGACCCAGCAAGCGTCAACAGAACCTTAAACATGCAATATAGCAATACTTACAAATTAGCAAGTACAAATAATGTAACACTTTTATATATAATCCAGGGTTATTAACACTATGACAAATCCAAGAAATCTCAATCCCTGGTGGCGCTCCAATGGCCGAAGTAAACAATCCAAGGACTGAGGAATACAAACACCAAAACAACACGCAAGGACAACACAGACAGACACAGGAAAACTAAGAACTACAAAACATTTACAATCCACTCTATAAAAATACCCTATTTACATAAATTCAATACTCCTAACAATATATATATATATATATATATATATATATATATATATATATATATATATATATATATATATATATATATATATATATATATATATATAACAAAATGGTCAAATAATATCAGGAATCAAACCCTATCGAAATCAATGCTAGGCGGAAATCAATGCTGAGCTTTTAAAAATTTCACATATACTCATACAGTTGTGCCTCAATCTTGGACTGCAATTATTTTCTTCCCTTTCAAATGTTCCTTTTCTATCTTTTCCCTCTCTCCAAAATGGCTCTTCCTTCCCTTAATGTGTGCCCGTTCCCACTAATATTTTGGGTATCCCCTCCCAATAAAAAAAAAATTGGTTTGGCTATGGGTTCGAGTCTTTCCGCGAGCTTTGCTAACATTTATATGAAATGGTGTGAGAAGCGTTACTTCGGCGAATCATCAAAGAACGAAGCAAACAACACATACAAAACATAAGGCACTATAATCGGACGTCGGCAGTCGCCAAGCACTGAAAAAGACTACAAAATAAATTGGAAGAAAATAATTTTTTTGTACAGAAACGTGAAGAAAACGTACAGGCCGAATGTAGAGAATGCCTTCATAACATGCGCTAACATTGTAGTGGTAGTCAGCACTAGAAACGGATTTAAAGACAGCATATCAAGAAAAATCATTCAATCCACACGCAAAACCGCAAGAAACCACATGAATTATGAGCACCTGGAAGGATCAGCGGGTAGAGAAAGGTCCAGGTCACGAAGGCGGGGCCATACGAGAGAAGGATTGTAATAACAGGAATAAGGAATTGGATCCTCTCTCCCACACAGATATAAATATAGCTGCACTACGTGTCCGGTCATTCCACGGATGCTTGACGATGAGGAGGAAAGCCTGTAACATTTTTTTAATAAATATCTCTGCTAGATACCATCCAGTTTCAATGATATCCTGTTAGTAATTGTATTAATGCACAGAACAATTGTGTAAGTGAAAAGGTTTATATATATATATATATGTGTGTGTGTGTGTGTGTGTGTGTGTGTGTGTGTGTGTGTGTGTGTGCGTGCGTGTGTATGTATATATCGTCACTGTTTTGTCTAAACTTTAATGAAAATAAGGAAAAATTAGTTGGTTTCATTGTGTTTAGTAATCTATGTTTAGTTTTCCAGCAGGTGATGAAATTGATCTTTCTCGGTGATGACTGATTT
>NC_087220.1:23693058-23703058 GCF_015104395.2 Macrobrachium nipponense | reverse complement strand
ATAGAATATAACGAGCGTGCTTGCCGTGAGAGTCATTCTGATGTTAAAAGGGTAATGATTAGGTGTTATGCTAATGGTGGAGAAAAAAAACATGAAATGAAAAAGTTCAAAAGATACGACACAGGGTGTTGTAGATAGCCAATAATTAAAACCGAGACATTTTACCGTTAGAGATAAAGTGGAAAATTGAAAGAAATCTATATCGATGTTTAAGTATATGTGTCACTAAGGAAAAAGAAAGGTTGTTAGTAGGGGGAAGTGGTTTTTTCACCCTGACCTAGGCCTGTGTTTGCTCCTGCAAGAACAACTGCAAGATATAATTATATAATGATGTTTTTGCTGTCTATCCTTCAATTCGACGATAAAGTTTAAGTGGTAGAAACCCAAGTGGAAGACAGAGCGACAGTTTGAAGATTTTGTGGCTAGACGATAGGCGACCGTGTAAGAAAAGGTGAAATGCTACAGTGTCCCCAGTTTAAATTGAAACACCGGCCGTTGGTGACATTGCCATATAGAATCTCATTCATTTACCTTTATTATACGTGTTGACATATCGTAGTTGTGGCAAATATTTTGCCACATCTCTTGTCCTGTAGTCTGTTCAATGTAAGAGACAGTACAAGTAGGTTAAGCTGCTCTGTGCCAGTGTACCTCTCCGCAATCATCTGCAATAGAAGGCGTCCCCAACAAAACGTTTTGATTGCTGAAGTCCATGAAATTATTTAAGTGTCTGCTTAAGTCCGTGAAGTGATTTAAGTATCAGCTAAAGTCTGTGAAGTGATTTAATTGTCTGTTCAAGTCCATAAAGTGATTTAAACGTCTACCAACATTTTAGATGGGAACAAGAATATGAAACTAATACAGATATAGATGTGGCAATACAATATAACATACTATTGAAGTAACTAAGTCGGACAGAACGACAGGTTTTCGTAGATGTAAGGAAGAGAAAGGAGTGAGCAAGAACATGAAATTCCTGTTTTCCGAGACAATAAATAAAATAAATAAAATAATAATAAATAAAAAAAGAGAAAGATAGCAGGACGATTACGGATACAGAAGAATTTAAGCTATGCGTTCTACACAAACGGTGTTACGTAATAATGCGAAAAAGGAAATCTCAATTCTTGACGGTGTATTGTCAGGTGTAAAGAAATATTGGGTCCCGTGGTGGCAAAGCATCTATTGAAAAACTGCCCAAAGAAATTGGATTCAGACATAGAAAAGTTAAAGACAAGGACATCTTACTGGAAGGAACTGAAAAGAAATGTGCAAGAACAAAGCTTGTATGCAAGTTTTGGAGAATGAAGTACAGGTAGAATTTCTGTTATAAATCTCAACGATACATGGGTTAATCAAGATTATACCGTCATGAAATATTGGAAGGGTGAACATTCTGCTCAAGCTACGGGAGTCGAGCTGCGACCTGAAAAAGGGAATAGGTTTATAATAATGTGTGCAGGACCAAGGAGAGTTTAATTCCAAACGCTGAATTCATATATTAGGCTAAAACGTAGAGTGACGCATCATCAGATGAATCATATTGTTTAAAAGAAAAGAAAAGGAAAGGAAAATAAGGTCCTTAAACAACTTCCGAATATATTACCCGGTCGGTTCTTGTATGAATTACTGCCTCAAACACAATATGCAGATAGGGTCGATACCACGGCAGGTACAAAAGAGCTCGATTATTGAATGACTAAAAGATTATTGCAATGAACCTTTAGTAATGCCTACAGTGCATCTTGTGAGGTACACTGACGGCACTAGCCCCCAACAGAGGCTTACACTGAAAGACGTGACTTTGTTTCCTTTTGTCTCGTCGTGCATTCAGATTATTTCCTTGCAACGGAGGCATTGTGGATGTCAGTCATTTTTACGTAGATGTTTCTGTCTTTATAGAAAAATAAAGCAGCATGTGTTCTATGTTCAGTGTAGCAGCACCGGCTCTTTTTTTTTCTACCATATATTATTCTATTAAATTCTCCATATATTTTTTTCAAGAATTAACACTATGTATAAAGATTACGATCATTACGAAAACATTTAACTCACAGCACTTGACAATAGAATCTTCAAACTAACTTAAAATATTTTCTTAACGATTTTGAGAAAGCTGTGATTTCGTTTCTGACATGAATTCAATGTCATTTATATTTATATATTCCATCTGTTACACAAAGAATGGGCTGCCTTGCATACCTGACTGGACAGTTGCTCGAATTGTATTCGAGTTCATTTGTGGTAATGCTAATGTCATGTAATGTTCCAATGGAAAGGCCAAAATAAATAGTGTACATCCTTTACTGAGCGACTAATTACCGTTCGCTATACAAATTCTGGAGGTATCCAAGTGTTTTTGGATTGGAGGTAATTTGATGACCCTAGAACACGCATGGCTACCTTAATTGCTAGTTACATTACATACTCGTATAATTGTAATGAATTTTGTCTGTGTTAATTGTTTCTGAATCCGTTTCGCTCATATTATTTGAAATTATAAAGACTTCATGTTTAATATGAACGTCAAGTACCCTGAAGCTTTTCAAAATCATTAAGAATACTGTGATATATACTTTATACTGTTACATTCAGACTAAGGAACTCATTTTACTAAATTTTTTATATATAAAGTATATTTCTGAAAAGTTAAATATTTCTCCATTTATTTACTTATTTCTATTTATGTATTTATTTATTTTCTATTTGTTATTTATTAATTAATTAATTTATTTACTTATTTATCTCTTTTTGTCAGGAACGACACCCTGACTGCAGGAGGACACTTAAACAGGGTAATTTATTGGGTAATCGTGGCATTAAAGTATTAGCGCTATCGTAAGCACGGCGGTCCTAAACGAACAATTACAGAGACTTGATGACAATTCGCTAATTAAAGAGATAAGGAATCGAGAGGCAAATCTCGTTTAGTCTTGGATGCATTGCAGGAGGAGCAACATTCAAATTTTTTCAGCTCTATTTCCATAACATGAATAGTGAGACTAGATCAACAAAAGTTGTGAAAACAATTTGAATTACTAATGAATATCCAATTCAGATCTTTTTCCATAATATAATTGTTTTCTTCATCTGTTACAGGGGGCAAAATACTTCCAGGAGACAACACTTAGTTTTCATCACAATTTTAAGTAGCACAAATAGCGAGAAGCCCGGAACGAATGGTTTCACCGCTTTTGCAGTTTTTTCCAAAGACATTGTTGTGCTTCTTAAAAAAAAAAAAACGGGCGGGCAAAACCTCAACACTTCTGTACAAATGCTCATTTTTGATTGAATAGTCATCACCCATGATTATACATATATATATACATATATATATATATATATAAGTATATATATATATATATATATATATATATATATATATATATATATATATATATATATATATATATATATATATATATATATATATATATATATATATATATATAATATATATATATATATATATATACACACACACACACACACACACACACACACATATATATATATATATATATTATATATATATATATATATATATATATATATATATATATATATATATATATATATATATATATATATATATAATATATGGCGTATTTTGCTTCTGTTCTGTTTTCCTTAGTTGTCAACAGTTGGTGAAGATGTGTTGTAAAATAAGCCTTAAGTCCAGCAAGAGTTTCGTCTTCGTCCTTTATCCAAATACGTGTTGATTGTGCAATATTGCGTCATGTCTAGAGGTTTCTGTGGTCAAAACGTTCTGTGTAATAGTTCATGAAGTCATTATTTCGGAAGCGACGTAACAATTTGCTTCCAGTAGTTACTTATAACCATTTCTTTCTTTTAAAAAATGTTATTAATAACCACAATCTCTCTCTCTCTCTCTCTCTCTCTCTTCTCTCTCTCTCTCTCTCTCTCTCATTAAAGTGTAATTTAATTAAGATTTATCAAAAGTCACTTTCATATAATTATTTGACTCATCAACATATTTGGGGTTGTGGTAAACAGCAGGTCAGTATTTCCCATAGAAAAGAGATTCATTCCGATTCTGGTTTTTGTAACAAGAGTGTACTTACACACTCTCTCTCTCTCTCTCTCTCTCTCTCTCTCTCTCTCTCTCTGTGTGTGTGTGTGTGTGTGTGTGTAGCCATCCCCTCTAGGGTCTTTCTCTTTCAGGAACCTTCTTAACCCAAATGTCCCATTTAATACTGAATTATTTTTGCTTTGAATTGATGCTTTCGGATTTAGTCGGATTTTCTGGAGACCCTCTCCCCTTCGGTATAACCCTCGTTGATTAACCTCCAGAAACAACAATTCCCCCACCACCCTCCCCCCTTATTCTATGCTATTCTTTCGCCTCTGCTTCTTTGAGTCTATTACCTTTCTTTCCTTTTTATTACTCGATCGTATTTTTTTTTTCTTATTTAGTTCTTAATTCTTAGTTCCTAAGAAAATTTTGGCATTCAAAGGAAAACATTTCTGGTCCATTTTAAATTTATCATTTAATCTAAAATATTTCACTTACTTTTTCCTTTTTCCTATACTCTAACCCCTATTATCTTGTCATATAAGGCCAACTATTATTGTTAGTACCTCTATTATTTCGGCTACTCCCAGAGTTACACAACAAGGTGAGACGTCTCAAAACGAACATGAAGGTGACCCACTACGCCAAAGCAAGGCAGGTCACATTCCTACAGTTAGTTGAAACATAACTGGAAGGAATGGATTCCGAGTTCCCAGAGTAGCCCAGAAGGTATAGAATTTAAAGATGAAGATTAATTTCAGAATTGCTATCTCCTTCACGAATACACCAATAAATGGGTGAATGTGCTTCCATACTGCATCCACTCCCAGAGTTCCACACAAGGCGTCCTGTTCCCCTTAAATATATTTTAACGTTCAAACTTGAGGTTATCACAGAATAAATTGTAAAATCAAGAACGTTCCATGGGAACGATCCTATACCTTCGTGCGTCTCTGTCTCTCTTTCCCTCTCTCGGAGAACAATGGTAAATCCCAAGTTACATCTCGCCAGAGGTTTTCAACCCTTATTGTGAACTAACGTGAACTCTTATTCTGATGCACTATAACACCTTAAAAGCCAACCGCTACTTGCTCTCTCTCTCTCTCTCTCTCTCCGTTCTCTTTCTTCTCTCTCTCGCTCTCTCTCTCTCTCTCTCATCTATTCTCTCTCTCCTTATTATATTATATATATAGATATATTAATATATATATATGTATATATATATTATATCTATTTTATATATATATATTATTTGTATGTATATACTATATATGTATATAAATAAATATATATATATATATATATATACATATATAGTATATACATACAAATATATATATATATATAATATATATATATATAATATATATATATATATATATATATATATATATATTGAGCTAATTCTTTCTTAAGAACACGTTAGTGAGTAGTGAGTCTTGGATTTAGGGATCGTTCAAAGTTAAAAAAAAAAAAAAAAATTAAAAAAAAAAAAAATTCATTTTGCATAGCTATTTTTCTCCTGTCCTCTGCATAATCGAAAAGTGTTAATAGCATATCCTCTTCAAACTTCAAAATATCCAGGCAAAACCTCTCGACATCCATTTACAGATCTGCAATTGATGATCAATGTTCCTCTTTCTTGCAGTCTAACAGCCGTTGAGTTACCCCCAAAAATAAAAATCGGCTTTTTGCCAATCATTCACCTGAAGCCTCTTTTTATTTTATTTTCAAAGGATGTAAGAACGTCGGACTCTTCACTGTTGAAGTTCCTTTGTTCTTCGTGAAAAGAAATTCTTTTCAAGAATTTTTCATATCATTTTTCACTTTCATTGATCAAACGAATTTGTCACCGCTTGGAAATAACTGCTCTTTTGGATGTATGTATAACGCTTAACTAAGATGTATTTAGGAACGCCTCACTTTGCTTGATTTTCTAGTGATTAATGACAATGACTAGGGTTGACTTTTATATTTATATAATATTATCTATATATATATATATATATATATATATATATATATATATATATCTATATATATATAATATATATATATATATATATATTATAATTAATATAATAATTAAGGAATATATGGAATAAAATCCTGTAGAAATCAATACATACATTTAATATATCTGCCATATATATACACAAGAGTACTTTTCAATAATTATGAACTAATTTCATATGGAATTAAGGACTTGGTTGAGGATTTCAACAGACAAAAGCAGCTTGGACGACATTTACATTCGCTTGAACTAATGACAGTGAGAGAGAAAACTATTTTCTTTGACACATATTGATACTGGATAATACTCGGGAAAATATGGTGACTTCATAGTAATGTGACGAACAATACTTTTGTATAAACATTAGGTCAAGTTAATGTACAATAATTTATCGTGTATGTGTTCGGGATGAGATGTTTCTTCGATAAAGACGATAATGATCACTGGCTACCTGTTAAGTTGCTGTACGCGTTGCATTAGGCTTTTATTTATTTATAATATCAAGAACTTCAAATGAGTAACTGACCTCAGAGCTTAATTGTCTGCCTGGTCAGGCAATCATTATAGTACTGTTCTTATAGTGTTGGAAGAAATATGAGTAAATTTAAAAGAAAAAAATAATATATATATATTATATATATATATATATATATATATATATATATGATTTTATATACATATATATATATATATATATATATATATATATATATTATATATATATATATATATATATATGATATATATATATATAATATATATTGCTGAGATAAAAATATCATGAAGGCGAAGAAAATAAATGAAAAGTTGAATTTTATGTAACGAGAAATACCGCGTTCATTATTCAATACGAGTTCTTAGAGTACAATTTTGGACTAATCTAAGAATGCGCTTACCAGTATATAGGCCTTTATTTAATTTCGCTGGTGGTGCACTGCCAGTTTTATGCGATTCCAAATAACTGTCTCGATCTTTTTGAACTTTTTTGAGTGCATTAATAAATCTCCATCCCTGAATCCATCTGGAGTCTTCCGTTTCCTGCCTCTACGTGGTTGTTGGTTTTATCTTCCTGATTTAAAGCACGAAAATACAAAGAAGAGTGGGACACGTCTGCTATTTCCGCATCTGGTATTTAACCGACCATTGTGAAGGGCTTTTTGGAATAATTTTAAAGGGAAGTTGTCAGCATCGAAAGCTTATTTAATGACTAAAGTTATCAATTAAATTTGACAAGTAGTTAAGTTGATAACTGGGTTCATCTGTGTGTAATTGGTAGTTGTAGTAATTGTTATTTACTGCTGTGTTTTAAATAAAGGTTTCTTTCAGTGAATTTCGGTTTTTAGTATAATTCGTTGGGCGATGAGTGGGCGGTGATGAAATCAATTGGTAATGTACATAAATAACCAATATTATTTTCGTGTGAATTTGATTATAAAAATTTAGTAATTCCCCTTTCTGAATAAAAACATGTAAATGACTGATTCTTCCGCCTACCACACTTTTTATGGTTATTGCCTTCACCTCCGATCGTCAAAGTAGGTCATACATTACGGCTCCCTCTCGGTGGCTGAAGAGATTATTCGCCAGTCATGTAAATTTTGATCCATAACTTTGTTGCTTTTGCAAGTTATGCGGAGGGAAGGCTGCTGATGCCTAATACTTATTTTCTCTCTCTGTCTCTGTCTCAGTCTCTGTTCTCTGTCTCTTGTCTTCTTTCTCTTCTCTCTCATTTTCAGTGTATACTGTATATATATATAGTATATATATAATTAAATAATTAATAATATAATATTAATTATATATATATATATATATATAATATAATATTTATAAAATATATATATAATATATATATAAATATATTTATATATATATATATATATATATATATATATATTATACATCTATAATATAATATTAATAAATATATATATATAATAATATTATATATATATATAATTATATATATATAGTATAATTATATATATAATATATATATTATATATAATATTACACATTATATATTAATTATATAATATTTATATTATATATATAATATATAATATATATATATTATGTATATATATTAATATTATTAATAATAATAAATATATATATTAATATATTACTATATAATATAAATAATAATATTATATTATATTATATATATATATATAAATATTATATATAATATAATATTATATATATATATATATAATACATAATATATATATATATATATATATATAATATATATATATTAATATATATATTTATTATATATATATATTATATAATATAATTAATATTAGTATATATATATATATATAAATATATATATTATTATACTATATATATATATATATATAATAAATATAATTAATTAAATTATTTATAATTATTTATTTGTATATATAACTATATATATATATATATATAATATAATATTATAAATAATATATAATATATATATAATATATATATACATGTGTGTGTGTGTGTGTTATGAACTTCTAAACTTAGAATGTCCTTGGATTGGATTGCAATAAAAAATAATATTAATATACTCTGGTCACCAGCATTGTCAATAGTGAGGATTAACAGCAAGTTGTTGTCGTTGTAGAGCAGAGTAACTTTAGGAGTTCTGGTTGCTTCTGTAAGTGGTCGGATGTAGGATTAAAAAGATCTGATACAAAATAAATACTAAGATATGAGCACGTTAAATCGATTACAATAATAAATAGTAATAGTACCATTACATGAAACTTATACCGCTCTGTGCTAACAAGGAAAAATGTGAGCAATCTAGTTCCTGCTTCTGAAATCATAAACATATCACCACATGACATCTGTATGTTGAGTGGCTATAACATTATGGCTTATGAAGCCGCTACCTCAAAAGAGAGATGGATACCTGATAAAAATAATTACAGTGAACTAACATTAAAATATTTAGAAAAGGATATTTGCTCAGTGGAATTCAGGAATCGTAGCGCCCAGGAACATTAAAGGCTGTTACTTTAGCCATGTGTTTCTCTTGATCTTAGTACATTCTCATTTGTTAAGTCTAAATTTCCTATATTTGTTAGTATATATCCTTAAGTCTCAGGGCTCATATAACGTTGGAAAGATTTCAAACTATGTCTTTTTCTGCTTATTCGAAAATTGCCTTCAGTGCAGGTTACCTTGTATTCATAGTATAATGAAAACATAGCTTATGACACTTCACATAATTTTCATTTTCTAGCTGAGGAAAAAATCACGAAGTTACATAACGTTAGTGTTATCTCGAGCAAATACGGAATGAAAGAAGTTTAGGAGTGGAGGCATCGGGTGGTATGAAACAATAAAACCCAAACTTGATATTGTTCGTTTTGAAAGCTGCGGGTTGAGGGCTGGAGGAAATGGCGATAAATCTGAGGAAGGGGCTTCCACTCTCTGCGAACGTTCCGTTTCCTCTCACAAATTGCATTTTGCATTCCGCCTCGAAGTCTTTCCAGAATAATCAACTGTCATTCTGCACTCCTCTTTACCTCTTCACAAGAGGCTGGTCATAGCAGAAACGGTAGGAATCAATATGAAAGCCAAACAAAATATGAGGAACAAATCTAATGACAATAAATATTAAATAATATGAAAAGATATCATGAACATAATTTAGCCCTTTAAAACTTCATCAAATCAGAGAAAAACAAGAAGCTGGTCTGTTACTCTGAAAATTAAGCCAGGATAACAATCCTTTTCTTTACTTACTAAAGAGATTCTGAGATCTAGAAGAAAAAACGTTCACAATCAGATTTCATTTTTTTCGTTTGATGTGACTTTGGAAAATTGGTATGCAAAAATATATATATATTTTCAATCAGATTTACAAGGGTTAATAATGATCAACCAAATAACAATGATAAAATTAGAATACCTAAAGTATTAATGATAACATTTTCAGTTCG
>NC_087220.1:23683058-23688058 GCF_015104395.2 Macrobrachium nipponense | reverse complement strand
ATTCGCAGTCGAGCATGAATCTAATTTCAGTTATGGGATTTTATCTTGTAACGTAAATTCTGTGCTGTGTACTCGTCCTGTTTTATTAATTTATAATGGTTGATAAATAAGAAGATGTATTAGTAAATGTCAAACCTAGAGTTTGGAGAAAGAAAATAGAGTAGCAAATCTCTGCTTGGCATAGGAAGAATATCATTTGGTTTTCGTTTTCTTATTAGAACTATTTTTATGAGTGTTTTATTTTTATCAAACGTTCTATACATAATGGAAAAAATGAAAGAAAGAAAATCAATGGGAACTCAAAATGAGAACTCTGCCAGCAACAGTATTATATTTCAAGTTTAAATTAATACTGCAGAGTATAGAGAACCTATTCACATTAAGTAGAAATTATTCTGAATGGCCATAAAAAAAACTAAGGCTCGATCAGATAAAGATATTACTTTAAGTTCTTGTTCCGAGATAGCATTTTGCTTGATGAAACTGAATATCGGACTAGTCTTTGGGTTATACTAAAGGTAAACTTTCCTTTTCCATTTTATAGAGGTATGTGTAGTTTAATGCTACCAGAAACGTTCCCAAGTTTTTTTAACGCAAAAAAGTGGTTCGCGTAGGGTCTGAGGAGAGAGAGCTTCTGAAAGACATCACTAGGAGACCAATAAAGGGCACCAAAGGGGTTGGGGGGGGGGTTGGGGGGAGGGTTTTTTGGGTTTTCCCTGAAACGAGACTTGTTCTGCCCGTAGACTTAGTAACTAAATCAACTTTGCTGGTTTATCATGCCCCATTTTGGTTTACATATGACTTACTATCTGGAAAAGAATACTGTGGGGGTAAGACATCACTGGCACGAAAGGGGTTGGGGGGCATCAGGATTGTCACCATTCATCTCAGCAACCCTGAAAACTATAGCTTAGACAGTAATATCTGTCGTTCTCGGTTATTTTTACGTCACCCCATTCTCACCCCCAATCCCTTTCGTGCCAGTGATGTCTTACCCACAAAGTATTCTTTTCCAGGTAGTAAGTCATATGTAAACCAAAATGGGGCATGATAAATAAACCAGTAAAGTTGATTTAGTTACTAAGTCTATGGCAGAACAAGTCTCGTTTCAGGGAAACCTTGCCCACCCAACCCCCTTTGGTGTCCATTTGGTCCTAATGATGTCTTACCCCCACAGTATTCTTTTACAGACAGCAAGCGATATGTACACCAAGATTGGTTGAAATCTGAATGCACTTCAGAGTTATGCTGGAATGCACACACACATACATTCATTTAAGTATATATATATATATATATATAATATATATATATATATATATATATATATATATATATATATATATATATATATATATATATATATCTGTGTGTGTGTGTGGGTGTGTGTGTGTGTGTGTGTATAGAACAAAGAACATGAGAAATATTGAGGAAGACCAAACTTTTATCTAACGTTACACGCTCCATTGAACTGAAATTTTCGAACATTGCCACCAATGCCAGCTGACACGAAGACCACTGCTCAGTTTGAATGGAGAAGAAACGAGGGATTACTGGAGAATATTGGAAAGTTTATAAAGGCATATTTTCATTGTGCGAAGGCTGATGATTTGCGAAAAACAAGTTTCATGAAACCCCTGTCTTTATACTCAATATCACTGCTAAAAAGAAGTAACGGAAGGTTAACTGTACACCTGGCAAGGGTGTAAATTCTATCCATCAGTGTTAGGGAAAAAGACGCAAATTGAGGCAATAACTTTTTAAAAGAGAAAGATGCCTTGAGGATGTTAAGGCCCAAACAGGAGAACCGTTTTCCAGTGAAGGTATAACTAAATATTTAAAGCATATGACACTCGTGCAGTCATCTCTGTTGATAAATGAATCCTTCTGAACTATTCCATATTTCTATATACAGAAAAAAGATCGGAAGATTTTGACAAACACGTCATCACCTTTGTTGGAAAAGGAAGCCTTCTTAAATTTTCTGGTATCAATAGTTTCTTTTTATACTTGTAGGTACAAGGGAAGAGTTCCTAGGTATGTGACCCGAGCGTAATCACTTTTTTGCTTTAAAAAAACCTTGCGAACGTTTCTGGTAGCATTAAACTACACATACCTCTATAAAATGGAACAGGAAAGTTTGCATTTAGTATAACACAAAGACTAGTCCGGTATTCAGTCTCATCAAGCAAAGTATTATCTCGGAACAAGAACATGAAGTAAGTGTCTTCATCTAATCAAGTCTTAGTTTTGCTGAAGGTTTTTTGTTGGTCATTTAAGATAAGTTATCCTTAACCTGAATAGATTCTCGATACTCTGCAGTTTTATTTTAAACTTGAAATACAATATTGTTGCCGGCATAGTACTCATTTGTTTTTAGCCTCATTATAAGGTATTCATTTTTTGTTCTTTAATTTTTCTACAATGTATAAGAACATTGGATAAAAAAAACAGCACACATAAAAATCGTTCTAATAAGAAAACGAAAAACAAAAGATATTCTTTCTATGTCAAGGTGAGATTTGCCTACCGTATTGTCTTTCTCCAAACTCTTGGTTTGACATTTACGAAATCATCTTGTTATTTATCTACCTTTATAAACAAATAAAACAGGATGAGTTCACAAACAGAATTTAAGGTATAAGATACAATCCCATAACTGAAATTAGATTCATGCTCGACTGCGAATTCGATTTTGGCTCGAATTTTAAAAAGGTATTTTTAATAGTTAACAAGGAAAGTGAGAATAGAGCTGAAATATGAGCGCATTATCTCGCATCACAGCGTGAGCGGGAAGGAAATAGTGAAAATATGCTTTCCAAGTCTTTCCCTTTCTTAATAAAGAAAGTTTAGTGTCCTTTCATGTCAGTAAAGGCCAAGTTACTAACATTATCTTGTATAGTGTAGTGGCGGACCCTAAAAATTTATTTTAGGATTCTGAATAGGAAAATGGAAATTCCTTACAAATATGCACTTGAGGAGAAAGAGAAGAGAGAGAGAGCTAAATTCACGGATCTGTTTCTTCAAAACTGTCTTGTATGAACCATGTCTGCAGGCTCACATCAGATTTTCATTTGGCTTGGGATGTATGTGCTATATGTAAAATTGAGGTAGTAAGTCACACACACATATACACGATACACACACACGCGCGCGCAACCACAACGTACACACACACACACACACACACATATATATATATATACATATATATATATATATATATATATATATATATATATATATATATATATATATATATATACACATAAATAAAGATAATGCCACGAAGGAAAATAAACGAAGGAGTCTGCAAGATCTTTCGACTTTAAAAGTCCTTTACTGAGCAGATACTGACAAAGACATGAGAAAAGACAATACAAGAAGTTCGTATAACTGACAGATAGGGATTATAAAGGGATTAGTACCTAGAATCCGACACACCTGGAAAGATAAGAACCTTCCCAAACAAAGCATAAACAATGGGTGCAATTAAAGGTTTAAGACAAGCATCTCAGATACAATTTCCAGACAATTAAAGGATTATAGGTAACAGCTATTCGGAATTTGGTAAACAAAACCATATTCAAAAAACATGACAGACATACATTACAACAAAATTTAATAACTCTAAGGCAACTGATTTTTTATTTATTTGTCAGTAATTATATCTTTGAGGGCATTCTTAAACATGTTACAGATACAAGGGTCTAAATGAAAACGCCACGACTAACATTGAAATTACAACAATGAAAAGTAAGTTGTATTAAAGCAGATTCTAAAAGATTTCGTGATAAGACATCTCTTGACCATGCAATTAATGAACTATCAATCCAATTAATTCGGTGGAGGTTTTCACTTAAATGAATGAATAATGCATTAGATTTTAGCCCAGTTTTTACAGAGTATTTATGCTGGCTAAGCCTTACTTCTAAGCCTTTGCTGGACTGTCCGAGATAGAATGAGGACAATCCATACATGGAATATATTATGTTGTTGCTTTCTCTGGGGCCATTTTTTATCAACATTCTTTTTTAGTGTGTTATTATAGGAAAAAACAAGGTTGACTTTGAAAGCTTTTAACTATGGTTTAATGGTTTCAAATCCGTTAAAATAAGGCAAACTGAGAATGTTCTTAGAATTTTCTTTCTGTGTGTTATTTACAGTATAAACTTTGTGTGGGCTTTATTATAACAACAATGTCTATATATGTGAAGGATAGCATAATAAAGCCCACACAAAGTTATACTGTAAATAACACACAGAAAGAAAATTCTAAGAACATTCTCAGTTTGCCTTATTTTAACGGATTTGAAACCATTGAAACCATTGTTAAAAGCTTTCAATGTCAACCTTGTTTTTTTCCTATAATAACACACTAAAAAGAATGTTAATAAAAAATGGCCCCAGAGAAAAGCAACAACATAATATATAAAATTCCATGTATGGATTGTCCCTCATTCTATCTCGGACAGTCCAGCAAAGGCTTAGAAGTAAGGCTTAGCCAGCATAAATACTCTGTAAAAACTGGCTAAAATCTAATGCATTATTCATTCATTTTAAGTGAAAACAACCACCGAATTAATTGGATTGATAGTTCAGTAATTGCATTGTCAAGAGATGTCTTATCACAAATCTTTAGAATCTGCTTTAATACAACTTACTTTTCATTGTAATTTCAATGTTAGTCGTGGCCTTTTTCATTAGACCCTTGTATCTGTAACATGTTTAAGAATGACCTCAAAGATATAATTACTGACTTAAATAAAAATCAGTTGCCTTAGAGTTATAATGTATCTGAGATGATTGTCTTAAACCTTTAATTGCACCCATTGTTTATGCTTGTTTGGGAAGGTTTCTTATCTTCCAGTTGTGTCAGATTCTAGGTACTAATCCCTTTATAATCCCTATCTGTCAGTTTATACGAACCTTCTTGTATTGTCTTTTCTCGTATCTTTGTCAGTATCTGCTCAGTAAAGGACTTTTAAAGTCGAAAGATC
>NC_087220.1:23666891-23676891 GCF_015104395.2 Macrobrachium nipponense | reverse complement strand
TAAATACCGCGTCATTATTCAATGGGAGTTCTTAGAGTGCAATTTTGCACTATTCTAAGGATGCACTTACCCGAATATAGGCCTTTATTTAATTTCGCTTGTGGTGCACTGCCAGTTTTATGCGATTCCAAGTAACTGTCTCGATCTTTTTGAACTTTTTTGAGTGCATTATTAATCTCCATCCCTGAATCCATCTGGTGTCTTCCGTTTCCTGCCTCTACGTGGTTGTTGGTTTTATCTTCCTGATTTAATGCACGTAATTACAAAGAAGGGTGGGACACGTCTGCTATTTCCGCATCTGGTATTTAACCGACCATGTGAAGGGCTTTTTGGAATAATTTTAAAGGGAAGTTGTCAGCATCGAAAGCTTATTAATGACTAAAGTTATCATAGAATTTGACAAGTAGTTGAGTAGATAACTGGGTTCATCTGTGTAATTGGGTAGTTGTTGTGGTTGTTATTTACTGATGTTTTAAATAAAGGTGTCTTTCAGTGAATTTCGATTTTTAGCATAATTCGTTGAGGCGATGAAACCAATTGGTAATGTACATAAATAACCAATATTATTTTCGTGTGAATTTGATTATAAAAACTTAGTAAATTCCCCTTTCTGAAAGAAAATATGTAAATGACTGACTCTTCCGCCTAACACAATTTTTATGGTTATTGCCTTCACCTCCGATCGTCAGAGTAGGTCATATATTACGGTTCCCTCTCAGTGGCTGAAGAGATTATTCGCCAGTCATGTAAATTATGATCCATAACTTTGTTGCATTTGCAAGTTATGCGGAGGGAAGGCTGCTGATGCTTCATACTTATTATCTCTCTCTCTCTCTCTCTCTCTCTCTCTCTCTCTCTCTCTCTCTCTCTCATTTTCAGGCATCCTTTCCCATACAACTGGTTCCATGCAAAGTAAAAACGCCATACACACAAAACAAAACAAAACAACAAACAAACATACAAATTAATACACAAATACAGTGCATATTTCATATATAAACGTATATATATATATATATATATATATATATATATATATATATATATATATATATATATATATGTTATGTACATCTAAATTTAAAATGTCTTTGGACTGAATTGAAAATAAAAAAATAATATTAACATACCATGATCACCAGCATTCTCAATTGTGAGGATTAACAAGTTGCTATCGTTGACAACCAGAGTAGCTTTAAGAGTTCCGATGCCTCTGTAAGTGGTAGGATGAAGGATTAAAAGGATCTGATACAAAATAAATACTAAGATATGAGCACTTATCGATTACAATAATAATAGTAGTAGTACCGTTAACATGACACTTATACCTCTGTGCTCACAAGGAAAAATGTGAGCAATCTAGTTCCTGCTTCTGAAATCATAAACATATCACCACATGACATCTGTTTGATGAGTAGCTATAACAATATGGCTTCTGAAGCCTCTACCTCAAAAGAGAGATGGACAGGATAAAAATAATTAGAGTGAGCTAACATATTAAAATATTAAGAAAAGGATATTTGCCCAGTGGAATTCAGCAATCGTAGCACCCAGGAGCATCAAAAGCAGTTTAATTTAGCTACATGTTTCTCTTGATCTTTGCATATTTTCATTTGTTAAGCCAAAATTTTAAATATTTATTAGCATAAATCCTTAAGTCTCAGAGCTCATATGACACAGGCAAGATTTTAAATCATGCGTTTTTTCTGCTTATTCGAAAATTGTCTTCAGTGCAGGTTACCTTGTACATTAGTATAATGAAAACATAGCTTATGACACTTCATATAATTTTCATTTTCTAGCTAATGAAAAAATCACGAAGTTATATAACGTTAGTGATGTCTCGAGCAAATACGAAATGAAGGAAGCTTAGAATTGGAGGCATCGGAGTGGTACGAGTCAATAAAACCTGAACTTGGTATTGTTTATTTTGAAGGCAGCGGGTTGAGGGCTGGAGGAAAGGACGATAAATCGGAGGAAGGGGCTTCCACTCTCTGCAAACGTTCCGTTTCCTCTCACAAATTGCATTTTGCATACCGCCTCGAAGTCTTGTCCAGAATAATCAACTGTCATTCTGCACTCCTCTTTATCTCTCGACGGGAGGTTGGGCATCGCAGGAACGGTGAAAATCAATATGAAATCCAAACAAAATATGAGGAAGAAACCTAATGACAATAAATATGAAAAACATGAACAGTAAAATAGATTGTATGAACGTAATGTTAACCCCCAACAACGTACCTTTAAAGTTTCATCAAATCAGACAAAAACAAGTGACTGGTCTGTTACTCTCAAAATTAAGCCAGGATAACAATCCTTTCCTATACTTACTGACAAGATTCTGATATCTAGAAGGAAAAAACGTTCATAATCTGATTTCACTTTTTCTTCTGATGTGACTTTAGAAGGTTGGTACAAACAAAAAAGAAATACAAAAATTATTGAATCAGATTTAACCCTGCTGTTCTGTTAGGCCTCTTTTTTTTACCTGAAGCGATTTTGCATTATCATATCTCTTATTTCTTCAGATAGAAGCTTTATCCTCCTTGACTTTTCCTGACTTTAGAAGGGTATTATGATTCCTAAGTTTGGTAAATTTATGACCAGAAATTAATGGGCAACAAAAAAAGTAACATCTAATATGTTCGAGTAAAAAATGACCCATACCTACTTTTTGCTATATTTGGCCGTAGTTATTCACTGACTGCAATAAAAAAAAAAGTTACGATTATTGAAGTAACCCATTCAAAATTTGGTATTTATGTTTTCATTAATTGTTATATCAGTAGAAATAGATTCCATTTGTTTAAAAGTTGTGTGTAGTGAGAAGCAAAAGAAGGTTCTGATATCTTCCATAGTGAAGTTTATCAACCATGGATAAGTCAGTCTTTCCCTTATTGTAGCATTGTTTTCTTTGAACTATAATGATCCAGGGAAAAAATGTGTAAGAGTAATGCACAGCATCAAATTGTACTATCAGAGTATTACCAGGTAAAATTCACTGTTAAAATTTTTGGACACAATGACAAGCAATTTCTTTAGTGTTCCAAGATTCCACAGCTTTTCCTGTAGTCAAGTTTGATGGTCGAGATAATGTTGATGAAGAAAGTGATGATGGTGAGAGTGACCGTCTTTCAGAAATTAATGACTACTCAGTCAGTGACACTGATTATGAAGATGAAGAACAGCTGTCTTCCAGTCTAAATTTAACATCTGAAAAGGGAAATATTGATACTGACTATGGAGGTGAAGAACATCCGTTTTTCAGTATAAGTTTCATATCTAAAAATGGAAATATCATATGGTTTGAAGAGAGAGCAAATATGCCATCGGGTAGAACAAACACAAAAAATATCAATGATCAAACTATTCAATATAATTTTGGAAAAGACAAACACAGAAGCTAATAGTGTATTGAATACAGGGAATATCATTAGCGTAGATGATCAAATGGCAATTTATGGATTACAGCTTCTACCAGGAGTTTGTAAGTGGTATGGAGAGTTACTTAGGAGTCCTTGGGATGACACATATGGGCGTCCTATAATTCGAGCTACAGTGTCTTTAGAAACGTTTTTGAAATATTCTAGGTTCATTATAATATGATGATAAAGAAACCAGATCACGAAGGAGATGCAATGACAAGCTTGCTCCTATTACAGATATTTAGAATACTTGGGTGGAGAGACCCCTCCTGATATATGATATATCATCAACTGTCACTATAGATGAGCAACTGGTTCCTTACAGAAAGCCTCAAAGGTAGAAATGTAATTTGTGATAACTTATTTTGAAGCTAAGTTTAGCTAAGGAACTGAAAGTGCATAAACAAACTATTGTTGGAACTGTTAGGAAAAATCGGCAAGATGTCCAAATAGAGTTATGTAACACTAAAGGAAGGAACTGATATTCTACCCTTGAAGGATACCATGGTATCCCTACTTCGTATCGCCCAAGAAAAGGGAAAACTGCAGTATTGTTGTTAAGTAACATGCATGATTGTGTTACTTTCAAGAAAAAAAGAAAAAAAATCAGACATAGAGTTTTACAATTCAACTAAAGGTGGAGTGAATAATTTAGACAATCTTATGACAACTTATAGGTCAAAGCGTGTGACAAACAGATGGACTATGGCCTTGTTTGATAACATTGTCGTTCCTTTACTCTTTTGTTTTCCTTGGACCCCAAAAGCTCCAGTATGTACATGAAAACGTTTTACAAGCAACTGAAGATGAACGATACCGTTGAGTCCGTCTCTATTTGTCAAAGTTTAACTCCATTGATTTGCGTGATAAAGCCTTTCAGGAAGGGGTAGACTTTTGTTTTTCTTTCTATCAGTTCACGATTTTGGGATTCGGCGCAACTATTGCCAGTGTCTGACGAATTTATTTTATGGTAATAAATGTTGATGCAAGAAAAAAAGGAAAGAAAGATCTTAGTTATAAAGCATGAAAAAATCTAAATGCAACTAAATTTCCAAAACATGTTACAGAATATTTCTGATGTCGAAATTCTGATACAAAATTGAACATTTAGAGAAAGCGATAGAGAGAAAGAGTGATAACCATCAGGGGAACAGTCAAAAATAAGAATAATTTTCTGGTGTCTAATATAATGTGTGCTTGTGTTCGGACATTCACAACATAAGACCTTCGAGGCAGATTGAAAACTTACTGTTGCACTAAAAAGGAATAGTTAGGAGAGGGTGGAAAGTAATATGGGAGAAAGAAAATATGAACAGAGTTATATTACAAGGAATGAAAGGGGTGGGAGCTAAGGTCAAAAGGGACGCTGCAAAGAGCCTTAAGTAATGCCCACAGTCCATTGCTAAAGGTGCGCTGGCAGCAATAATCCCTTGTTGAGATTCCATGATATAGCCCTGACAAAGGCTGGCTATGATAGGTAAGATGGTATTTCTTATGTCAAGAAACTAATAAGCGTTATTGAAAAAAAACCATGTTTCTGATAACGTTCTTCCAAAGTGATTTAAATGAAGAAGCAGTGGTTACTTTTAGCTGGTTAATCTTAAACCATTTATCCGTTTTATGCCACTTTTAGTTTTGTTGGTCGGTGGAGTCCAAAGGTTTACACGAAACCTCTTATTCACTTCAAATCCCAAGTATCCATAAATGATCGCCATTGTGTGAGGGATCTGGCAAAAGGCCGGTTCAATCTATACTAACCCCTACGTGTCATCTTGCTTGAAACAAAAAAACTCTTTTCAGAGACTAATTCATTTTGCATGGAGGGAACAATACTATTGTCGGGGATTTTTGTTTACATATAGGAGGAATTTGTCTATGTTCTGTGTGGCGACAGAAGAGCTGGGGTGGATTGCTATTTATTTCGGATGTGATTTTCGGTGTGTTTTTGTCATAACTGAGAGAGAGAGAGAGAGAGAGAGATTTGAAATTATTCATGAATATATATTGCTATGAGATTAACATATAATCTACGTTTACATAAAAAGCTCTTGTAATAGCAGTGGACGGCTATTTAAAAGAAAAAAAATAAATAAAAAAATAAATGGTATCTCGAAAATAAACTTATATATATATATATATATATATATATATATATATTATATATATATATATATATAGTATATATATATACTATATATATACATATATTTATATATATATCTGTCTAGTAGACATTTCACAGAATTGTTTATTATCAAGCAAAGGCAGGAAATACGAAGATGAGACGGTGTCTTATTTGCAAGAAACTTTGATGATGTGCATCAAAAGAAAATACCCAGTTGTGTGTATTTGTCGTATATTTTATTCAAGGCTTCTTGCTTCTTTTGGAGTTGTCTTCGAGGGCTTGAGCTGACGATGCAAACGTCGTCAGCGTATATGAAGACCTCTACTTCTTGTGGTAGTTCTAGGCAGGCTAGATTTTAGCATAGCCACCTGGGGAGTTCCATTTTCAAGAGTAGTACTCAGACGTTCTGCCTTGGAACACTAACTCAACTTCTCTGTCTTGCATATATCCTTTTGTCCATGCAAGTAGGTTTCCTTTGGTTCTCTTCCGGATTAGGAAGGAGAAGATGGCTGCTGCATTTGATAAATCATGTGCCTTTTCTAGGTCTAAAAAGACCACTTTGGAGCATCTGCCATTTATAACACATAAACATTTGTGAGGCACTCATGGGTGCCTATTCCTTCCCTAAAGGCATACCTACAGACTGTTAGTATTTTTAGGACCATTCTTTCAGCCACTTCTTCTGTGCAGCTGACGACAAGGGATATCGGCCTGTATGCGCCTGGCTCCTTTGGCTTTGGAATTGGCTGCATGTTTTGTTACACCCATTTTTTTTTGGCCTGGTGTTATCTGCATATACCTGCTTGGTAGGGTTGCCCATGTGCCTCAGCATGCTGTAGATGATTGCATCTGCACCAGGGCCTGTGTCTTTTCCCCTTGCTAAACGTACTGTTTACTTCCTCCATAGTGAAAGGTGTGTCTGTTTCATTTATTTTTTTAAATTTCATGTGAGGAAGGATGTGTGAGCTTGTTCTCTCTGCAAAGTTTCTGCCTATGTTGTCAGCTTCTTCTTGCGGGTTGGGTTACATGGTTTGCCCTGTTTTCCCCTTTCCTGAAATTTTTGCAAGGAATTTCCAGATCTGGGTCACTGGGGTTAGTCTGCTAATGTTGGCACATCATTTATACCATGCCTGTTGTTTGATCTCCCTTGTCTCTTTTGTTGCATTGGCTATTACCTCTCTGTCGAAAGAGTTTTCTGTCTCTTTTGATTCTGGCTTTGAGTTTTCTGATTCTTTCACAATAATTCCATGGATCCTTGGCATGGAGGCATTTGCTGCCTCTCTGAGTTTGTCAATAAAATCTTTGTAGAAGAGCTTTATGTCGTTCAGTGGGTTTTCTAGCTATTCAATCGCCCATCTCATCATGGTGACTTTGAATGCAGCCCAGTTGGCAGACTGTGTGTTCCATCTCTCTGGAGGTGGCGGTTTGGTGGGCAGTTTTTTTTTTTTTTTTTTTTTTTTTAGTTGTACGCGTTTATCAATGGCTATATGGTCGCTGGTGAGGGTTTCATGCAACCTACATGTTGCTTGCTCCTGTAAGGCTGAGTTTGCAAAGGATAGGTCAAGCTTTCCACCTCTTAGATGAGTTAGCTCTCCAATATTTGGTACACACACTTCTTGGAATTTGCATGTTAACTGGAATAGGTGTCGACCTATTGGATTGGTTTGTTGTTGTCAAAAAAGTGTTTTCTCGTGTTGCTATGTTGAAAAGTGTTTCCCCCTCAAAAGTGATGTTTTGAGAACTATAAGTTGTGCACTGTTAGTGTTGTGTTTGCAATGGAATGTTATCTATATTCTTAGACGGAATTAAGTTTTTAACAAGTATGATTAACCCTCTATTAGTGTCTGTGCGTTGTGTTCTGTAGACACTGTAACCACTAAATAAGAATTTTGCGTTTTCCCTTACTAGTGCTTCTTGTAATAGTATGATGTCATATTACTGTGTTTGCATGTGTGCTTTTAGGAATGCGTATTTGTTGTATGCGCTTAGAATATTCCACTGAAGAATTCTTATGGTTTGTGTATCACTGCACTCATTTATTTTGATTCAGTTGTCAATGTTTCTTATTTTACTGACATTTGCACTGGATGTGCTTCGACCACTGACAATGTGGACGGCAATGACACTGATACTGGGGATGTACTCGATACGGGCACTGGGAATATCGTTACAATCGTCTGTATTATCCTCTAAATATTTAGAAAACATCTTCATATCATAGTTTTAAATATTAGATATCAAGCAGTCATTTTGTGACGCCTCTGCTGACGTCAGAAGAGATATCAAATGAAATATAGTTATCTTTGTTATTGTTTTCCATAATAAGCGCACAATTATGTATCAATTTGAAAATGTGGCTAATTTGTGAAGCACAATTTTAACAGACTGAATGGTAATATGTAAAAAATGATCGAAAATAATCAAAATAAATGTACAATGAAATACTATTGAAAATACGAAATAAATCTTGATAATCACTCTGATAAACCATCGGCCTTACCGATATAAGAGATAATTTAATATAAAGTTTATTTCTTTATAATAAATATGAGAAACATTTAGCACCATATTCTACCTTGCAGATCCAATACTCATAATTATTTACAATCATTACCAAGATTTAATAGGCTTCTAATAAAATGGAATTATTCTTATTGCGTCGATGTATGTACTTTGTCAAAGGAGTGTTATTGTTGAATGTAAAAAAGAGATATTCCTTTTTGCATTGCACGAACTAACAATGGTACGAGAATTGGACTCTGCCGTCTCTTATTTCGAAAAGCAAAGAGACATCGATAATAGGATGATAAAACAGAAAGTAGAAGGAAACTAAGAAACCCTTCTCCAATGTAAAGGAAACAGTATTGAAGAAAAAGTGGTCGGAATATCCAGGAATTCTTTTTGAGGTTATCATGAAAATTTATTTTCTTGATGATAAATATGAGTAGACCTTACATTAATAATTTTACGATAAAAACCACTTTTAGCATATACATTTTTACAAACATCATTTTCATAACAGTTCTTTATATATATATATATATATATATATATATATATATATATATATATATATATATATATATATATCACCAAGATATGCTCATTTATCATAACTTCATTTGCTTCTAATTGTTTATATTTATTGTTTTAATACATTTATTTTGAAGTGTAACTAAACGAAAACTTGAGCAAGAGTTCAAAGAGAATTTACAGAAGAAGAAACTGAACCAACATTCACGTGGAGGCCGCTTCGTAACTAAAACAGAGAAGTTACAGCACCAGACTCCCAAATAAACTTAATACAAGTCATGTGGTTTTGTGCAAGAACTCGTACGATACTTTAAGGAAAAATTCCATTAACGCTTTCGATACAACATGCACAAGCACAAAGAGCTCGATTGCCGCCCTTATATCTAACTGATGACACTAGACTCGCAACAAAGTGATGGAGACAAAAATTTATGGCAACGGAGAGCTATTATGTCAGCACACTTATTTAGACTGATGAAAGATTAGAACAGCTGGACTGGTTGACTAAGAAGTCTCTTTTTTTACGTTATTCTTTAGAAATTCTAAATTAAACTTATTGTGAAATCTAACGTACAACATTTCAATAGTTATCACTATTGCACAGAATGCATGATAACTATGAGATTTACTCGACGAAACAGAATAAAATACTTGCCTAACGAATTCCTAATCTCTGAGAAGAGAGAGAGAGAGAGAGAGGAGATAGAGAGAGAGAGAGAGGACGAGTAGCGAGAGAGAGAGAGAGAGAGAGAGAGAGAGATTGTTTGTTTGTTTGTATGGTGTTTTTACGTTGCATGGAGCCAGTGGTTATTCAGCAATAGGACCAACGGCTTTACTTAACTTCCGAACCACGTCGAGAGTGAACTTCTATCACCCGAAATACACATCTCTAACACCTCAATGGAATGCCTGAGAATAGAACTCGCAGCCACTGAGGTGGCAGGTCAAGACCATACCGATCACGCCACTGAGAGAGAGAGAGAGAGAGAGAGAGAGAGAGAGAGAGAGAAAGAGAGAGAGAGAGAGAGAGCGCGCTATGGATTTTGCGGGACCAGTTAGCATTCTGGCCTTTTAATGTGTGCCTAACTAAATTTTTTAATGGAAAATTTTTCCGAAGTACATTGAAAGGAAATAACCACACTATTTCCTGTTGAAAACTTCGCAATTCACTTTTCCTAACTAGCCTATCATGAAAGACATGCAATCTATCATGCATTAGCTATAAAAATAGTGGGAATCGGTTAGTAACTCTCTCTTCTCTATAACTGGGTTGCATGGACATGGTCTAACAGAATTCCTAACACTGATTTTCAGCCACGATTTTGGTCTCCCAGCATAAATAAAATACCAGCACCATACTTAATGCGGAATCTGGCTTCACATGTGGCCTTGTAAGGCGAATTTACTAGCTTTAGCA
>NC_087220.1:23651891-23661891 GCF_015104395.2 Macrobrachium nipponense | reverse complement strand
TTCACTGATGATACCTGTTGGTAGCGTCCACATTATTGGTAGGCAGGTGATAGGCCTGTAGTTACTGGCTATATTTCCCTTTTTGTACTAAGGATGTTCTTCCTGTGGTCATCCATTTGGGTGCATGGTGATTTGAGATACAATGTTGGAGTTGTTCTGCTATTCGTGGGTGTAGGGACTTGAAGTTTTTGAGCCAGTATTCAGGGACTTCATCGGGACCTGGGGCTTTCCAGTTTGGCATTTTCTTTAGTTGGTGTCTGACTGTGTCTGTCGTGATCTCTGTGAATCTTTGTTTTTTTCTCCCTGTTTCTACTTCCTTGACTTCCTGGAGCCATGTTGCATGTTTGTTGTGTGATACCGGATTGCTCCATATGTTTTCCCAGAGACTCTTACTTGGTTCGGCTTAGGAATTTCTTGGTGGTTGTCTTCCCCTCTTAGTTGGTTGTATAATCTTTTCTGGTTGGTTCCGAATAGTTTGTTCTGTTGGTATCCCTTATTCCTGTTCATGTACCGTTGGATCTTATGTGCTTTGGCATTAAGCCTCTGTTTTACATCTTCTATTGTGTTGTTTAGTCCCCTCTCGTGTACTTTGTATTTCTCGTTTGAGTTCTTCCCTTGTTTTCTTGCTTCTTTGCGTTTTTTATGGCATCTCTTTCAGTTTACTCAAGTCAGATATCATCACAATGATTTGCTTTTCCAGGCGCCTTTTCCAAGGAGGTTGCTGTTTTGGTTTCTGTTGGGTTGCTTGTGCTGGTGGTGTTGGTGTTCGAGTCCCCATCAGTTCTGCTACTAATCTTGCTCCTGCATATGCCAAGTTATTTGTTTCTGTGATACTGGTGGTGTGTATTATTCCCATTATTTCATTGACTTCACTTGTTTTGTCCCTTAATTTCTAGGTGTTGTAGGCTTTCATGGAGGGGATCTTTGTTCTCTCTGTATCTGGCTCCATCCATTGTCTAATCTTTTCTACCCATCCCGTCCTCTCTGTTACTTCGTCGGTGTTTCTTCGTGTGTCGTTGTTTGATACCTCATCATCCCTGTCGTCTTCTGTGGCATCATCTCTCAGTTCGTCTTCGTGTAATTTGTTGTCGTGTGACATTTCCCTTTCCAGTTCTTCTCTTTCTGTTGAGGAGAGCAAGTTCTTTTTCCTTATGTTCCTTACTTGGTCTGCCAGCCTCTGCTCTGTTTGGGGGGTTTTTCCTCTCTTTCCAGGTGTTGACCAACCTTTTTCTATATCTCTTTCCATCGGGTTGCTTCTGATGTAGCATCTCCATATTTCCTTATTTTCTTCTCTTGTCCAATTCTTCCTTTGGTTTGCTTCTGTAGCTCCAATCTCAGGCTGTTGGTTACTGTCGTTGTGGTGGTCCGTTGCTGGATGATGACCTCCAAGTACCTGACCGTCTTCCCTTCAATTGGGTTGAATACCTGGCTGCCGGACGAAGCTCTTCTGTTGCCTGAGGTTCCATTTACGTCGTTGTCGTTTATTCCTTCATTTCTTAACATCATTGCTGAGTGTTGCTATTTAACCCATAGCTGGACCCTACCACATCAGGGATAGGTACTCATTTACAGTTGAGTAGACTGAGGAAATTATGGTAAAGATCCTTTCCCAAGGAATCAACGCCGAGGAGAGCGTTCACCCATCCAACGACTGACCAGCCCCAATGTTGCTTAACCAGTCCATTGACAACCTAACCCACTCTACCACGGTGCCACATATTATAATTATTATTATTATATTATTATTATTATTATTATTATCATTATTATTATTATTAGTATTATGTGAATATTTACCAAACACAACAAAGCATTCATGGTGTACTCATCAAACGGGATTAATTAATTCTCCAGCACAATTTATTTCTTGAGTTTCAAACGGTAAAAGGGAAAGTGTGCGTTCATTCACCACTTGAACTTACAGATATCATCTATTTTAAAGACAATGCTTTCATTATAATAAGGAATATGTCCCTACGTATTGTAGATAAATCTACATTGAGCAGTTCTCAAGAAATACAGTTTGAGGTCACTAAATCAAAGCAATTTATTCTATATCTTTGAAGACCTATGAGCTTCAGGAGGTACAATGATAAAATTATATGCCTTTTGCCTGTAGACCCAAAAACTTCACATAAAATACGATTTTTCTTTAGATGATGAAATGCAACTGATGTTTTTTTTTGTAGTTGATATGAAGTATTCTTAATTCTATTTTTTTATATAAAATAAAATGTTGTCCTCTATTTTTTCTCAGATTCGGAGCGCGACTGCACAATTTTTTCCTGAAAAAAAATAAATAAATAAAAAGTCATATCTAACCATGAAAGATAAATATTGCCCTATGCTAAGATGAAGGGTAAGCTTTGGTTACGTGGAATGCAGGACAGCTTATGAAGATTGAGATTACAACATCTTTTCTTATAACCGATAAAAGGAGATTCTCGCATGGCATCCATGATAAAAGATATTTTTTGATATATCTATCGCATTTCTCGATAGATGCATTTAGAACAAGATTTTTGTTATTGAATTTCTTAAGTGTTAATCTGGAAGCAAATCATATTAGTCTGGTTTATCATTCTCTTAATAATAAAACACCATGTATGCAAAATTCGCAATATTATAGTTTTGGAACAGGCAACGAAAGCAGATGATTCCAAAGTGAAAATAAAGAAGTGGAAAAGGGCAACAAACGACAGGATATGTTTTGTTTTATTTTCACAAGATAAATCTGAATCGTTAATCTCCCCCTCTCCCTTCCTTTCTCCTAATGTTTTTTCTACTCACTGCCATTGTAAGGTTTATATTTTACTATTAATTCTATTTATTGCTTGTCCAGTGTTATTTGTTTATTTTATTTGTTTCCATTTAATTTCATTTCTGCTCGTCATTTCAGTATTTGTTTTATAACCTTATATATTCATTTTCTCCACTCTTCCTCCGTACTTTTAGAATGACATTTTTTCTGATATATTTAATATCGTGGAATAAAATCATGAGGCAAATGACAAAATGTATAACAATTCATCATTTATAAAGAAGGTAAGGACCGCCTCTCTTCAGACATGAAACTTGAGCAAAATTATGCTTCCTTCCTAAATATTTTGATTAATTGTCAAAGTTACTACTGTAAACCTTGATTAGTTTTAGGAAAATAAAAATGACTTTTTCTCTGAAGAAAACTCAGGTCTTCAATAAATGAGGATTCCTCTCTCTGACAGCGAAACAAGTTTTTATCAGGTTAATCGATTCATGATCCTTATGACTGCATATGCTGACCTTACCAATGCAAGATTTCATTAGATTAAATTGAGTCATGAGTCTTATGACTCCATATGCTGATGTTACCAATGAGACTTCAGTTTTATCGATGCATGAGGCTTATGAGAACATGTGCTGACTTTACCAAAGGAAGTTTTCAACCAGGTTAATCGATTCATGAGAGTCTTCTGACTACATATGCTGACTTTACCAGTGTATGTTGAAACCTGCTTGTATTAAGTTTCTTTGGCAGTCTGGTATTGTACCTTGCCTGTTCATAGTTGCGGAGTGGTCTTCACGTGAACGGTGATTCAGTGTCATCTTTAAATTCTCTTTGAAGTCGTGGCCAAGCTTTCTTTCTCCATGTAACGTTTCATAACAGATATATGGAAACAATAAAGATGAACAATTAGAAGCAAATCAAGTCATAATAGATGAGTAGATCTTGGTGATATATTTTTAAAGAAATATATAAATGATGCAAATACCCTCCAAAAATGCATATGCTACTTTTTTTTTTTTTTTGTGTGTGTGTGAAATTGATAACCATAAAAATAAATCCTGGGTATTCTGACCACTTTTTCTTCAATACTGTTTCCTTTACATTAGAATAGGTTCTCTTTTATCTTCCTATTATCGACGTCTCTTTGCTTTTCGAAAATAAGAGATAGCATAGTCCAGTTCTCTTACCAATGTTATTTTATGCTACGAAAAAGAGAATATCTATTTCTATACATTAAACAATAACGCTCCTTTGACAAAGAACATATATCGACGCAATAAGCATTATTTCATTTTATTAAAAGCCCATTACATCTTGGTAAAAGTCGTAAATAATTATGATTGTTGGATCTGCAAGGAAGAATGTAGTGCTAATTATTTCTCATATTTATTATAATGAAACAAACATCATATCAAATTCATTCTCATATCTTTACTGCCGATGGTTTATCATAGTAATTATCAAGATTTATTTCCCAATTTCGTTTGTATTTCAGTATATATTTCTTTTGATTATTTTCGATAATTTTTCTACATATTGCCATTCAGTCTGTTAAAATTGTGCTTCACAAGTTAGCCACATTTTCAAATTGACACATAAATGTGTGCTTATTAGGGAAATCAATAACAAAAATAACTAGATTTCAATTATATCTCTTCTGACGACCAGACAGTATAAGTCCACATAGGCATCGCATAATGAGTGCCAGATATAGTGTCAAAAACTTTAAGAAAACACATATCATAATGAATACGGTGTTGTCGCAATATTAATATAGGATAATACAGACGATTGTAAGGATATTACTATCATAATAAATTTTATAAGGTAAATTACCCCATCTCCCAAAGATGCCGTGCCACAATCAAGATTGTAACATCAAACTTTTAGACATTGCTTCTCAAGACCAACTACATTTAATTAAATGTTTAAATCAGATAGAGCTATAGAGTACAAAATGCAAAAGTATTAGACTATAAGTGATCTGTGGATGTAAAAATAGGATGAAAGCAAAAAAATTAGCTATGGCTTAAACATGGAATTTGAAAACTATGAAAATAGGTTAAGGTGAATATCATCTCAAGAAAGTATTCACCATTTATAACGGTACCTATTTACTAGGTTTCATTAAAATCAGAAAAAATGGTAAGTGCTGAGCTTTGAATAGATCTTAAACAAAAATACGAAATAATTGAAGATTCGAATCATTGCTCTTTAAAATCAGAGAAGACCTTTGAATTGATCAGTGACCTTTAAATAAAGTTGAGGGTTAAAAATGCCTAAAACAAAATTATCACGAAGAACTGCTGGAGGAGCTATAAAAACAAGCAAGTATACTCTTCCAAACATCTCCCACCTTACGATTATAACGAGAAGTAAGAGAACTATCAATGTAATAGAATGAAAGCAACACTTACTCGTGAATGATAGGCTGCGAGACAGATACTAATAATACCTTTATACTAATAATAACTTGATTCCTTTGAAGAATATTGGCCAAAGTAAAACTGATACACGTTTTCCTAAGAAAAAATCTACTATAAATCTTCATCTGATGCCGCGAAATTACACTAAAGCTGTCTGTATTTGAGAAAAAGATTTCACTTGTCACTAAATGGTAATGTGAAAACTGGCAAAAGGGGATGCTCAGACTTCTCCAGCAGCAAAAGGCCCTCTGGTGATTCCCGGAGGATCGAGCAAATCACTTGTATGCAAGGGTACACCTTGCACATAGGTGGGTAACTGCAAAATGCACAGACAAGCTCTTTCAGGAGGGCAGAGCTTGTCTTTCCCACCAACAGAAGAAAGCGAACCGCAACAAATTAACTTTCACGTGACAAACGCCCCCCCCCCCCTCACTTCTTGCAGGTCCTTCGCTTTACAAGACATGGTCGTAATATGGCCACTGAAGGACGTGAAAGGAGCCTAACTTTCCTTTATTAAGAGAGAGAAAGACCGTTTCCTTGTTGAATGTCAAAAAGTCCACCTTGAACATGAGGCAAGATATATATCACAGACGAGCACGAACCTATTTTCAGTTGTGGTGTTGCTTTCGGTTCTGTAAACATTAAGTGCTGCGCAGTCATTGTGATTCAGTAGTATATGAAGGGAGGTAGATAGAACAGTGCAATAAAAAATGCAGACCAAGAGTTCTGAGCGAAAATTAGGTCATAAATCCCAGCCTCATTCAGGAGAGCATCATCCTCGGACGTTACTCTTATAAAAGGGTAATAGTCCCGTTGCTTTCATTAGAATGATTTGCGGGATTCTGTTTCAGACGCGCTTATAAATCAACGAAAACATGAGTGGAAAGAACTAAAGGATCATATCATCAGAATAAAATCAACTTGCAACACAAAATGCATATTTTACCAACAGCATTAATTTTATGTTACGTCAGGAAAATGGAAATTCACAGAGAGAGAGAGAGAGAGAGAGAGAGAGAGAGAGAGAGAGAGAGAGAGAGAGAGAGAGAGAGAGAGAGATGATGGTGGTACCTTATAATAACAACTGATATCATTAAAGTAATATAATAACTGGTATTATTAAAGTAATGAGTACCGCTACAGGGTAGCCCACTGGGTAATTGTAATAAATAATCTAGGATATTACTTCCAACGACGAAATCCTACAAAAGGTTTCCGGAAGCCGTTTCTTCAATACTGCAGCATTTTTAACCATGTACTCAGCTTTGTATTCAGATATCTATTTGCCTTTTAAGTTTGAAGGAAAAGTGCATAGTGGGAAACTGTCTAAGTTAATGAAAATGTCTCCTAAGGTACCATCGAAAATGCTTCAGCAAAACTAAGACTTCATTAATTATCTGAAGATGTCACTTCGTCTTCTCAAACCGAGAACTGCTTTGTAGAGATGGCCCTGTACTTGATGAAATAGGAGTGAAATATTTAGTAAGTATTCCTGGTATACTTATCATAAACTTTCTTTTCCTCGGTATTTAAAAGTATGGGAGAAGTTTAATGATACCATAAGCATTCTCAAGGACACATACCTCAGATCCTTTGTCCTTTTTCTAAAAGTATGAAAACTAATGATACCAGGAAAATTCACAATGTTTCCTAGAGAGGTGTTGGCATGTATGTCACCAGCTTCAGATCTTTTTCCCTCTGTATAAAAAATAAGGAACGTTTAATGCTACCAGAATAATTTCAAGAAGTTCCTGTATCACCCGGGGTAAATGCGAGAATGTCATGTGGTCATGCACTCTCGATCTTTAGTCAGACCTTCACTGGAATATTGTTCTCCTTAATGGATATTAGCGTCATCTGGAAATCTTTTCTCTTTTATGAAGTCTCGTACCAAGTTGTGGTTTACTTTTTTTTTTTTTTTTAACCATTGATAGGTATAATTTCCAGTGGCTTCGCTTTTTGGTGCTGTCCATTATTGCCTTTCAATATCGAACTTCCAGGAACAAGACTGAGGCGCATGGAACTCACTTATTGAATCATTAGCCAACATCATACTGTTGTGCTAAATGGGCTAACGTTCTAAGCTTGTAGCACAAGTGAATAGCCATTTAGACGTAATCTGTATAAAGGATTTGAATAATGAAAATAGATGTATACAAGGTAGGCTACAAAAATTTTTTTATATAATCTTCACCAGTAAAATAATTATATGAAAATGAAAACAGGGCGTCATCTTAAGCTCGTGTCAAAGTATGTGAATTGAAGCATTTTCTCTTAAATAATGCCAGCCTCAAGTTTGAGATGCATAATTATTACAATTTCCATGCATCCATACAAAATGACAAAGCCGTTAAACAAACTAATGATCGTAACTGATCGCACCGTTACAAAGTGGCTCTTTCCTCGTCATCTTGAACTCTGATTCTCGTGTAGTTGTATTCCGGAAGTAAGACTGGATGATCTCCTGGCTTGTGCATCATATTTGCACCATTTTATTGTTTCTGTAAGTGCCGCTCAGGTTGTGTATGTGTATGAGTGTGTGCATGTGTGTGTTGTTGGTGGGAGGGTGGGTTTATACGTGTGTAAAGATTCTGGGACCATGTCCAATTTGACTTGAATGCAAAATTCTGGGCAAAGTTTATGGAACATGGAAGCAACGCTGTGTCAGAAGTGACAATAAGTCGTGCGAAGTGTGCAAACAAAAATGAGTCAAACTCCGCATTGTTGTGTGCGAGAAGTTTGTTCACAGTTACGAGCGGTTCGTATGAAACATTAAGGTGATAAGAGAGCGCAATGAGATGGGGTACTGACAAATCAAAAGTAAAACCTTTTTGCTCGATGTCAACGAGCAGTTCTACAATTTCATTCAATTCTCGACTTTTTTTTTTTTTTTAGCACCAGCTCTCCACACCTGTCTACATATTTGTCTATCTAAGAACAGCTTCCATAGGAAATTTCGTCACTTCGTCGATTTCAAGCAAAATTCCTTATATATCTGATTTCGGGAAATTATAGGAAAAGAGTAACTCCATTTTGGAGCTGATGGTTTTTTACTTTTATGTCTAACTCCAGAGCTCGAAATAGGTATAGAAAGGTGGAGTGATTGAAAATGGACAGAGTTATTTATATGTAAATCCGTCAAAGACTACGAGGATGAAGAACAGATGGACAAAAATATAAAGAATAGTTTTTTTAGGCACGGTTTTATTTAAATGCACTAAAAATAAATAGACATAATTTTTTGAGACGCCAGGTTTTCATTTCTTTTCTAAAGTGCGTTTTCTCACAATACCCTGACTGAGTTAGTAATAGTGTGTAACGTTAATGGAAGCATTCTCGTACCTGAATTGAGATATTCTGGCACCTTACCTGCGCCCCTTGATTTCCCCCTACGTAACACTATGCGTTCTCAATTGCAGATGTGTTGTTCGCTGTGGTAACCGCAGTTTGACTTGTGCTCACTCCGTAGTCATCGCCTCTGAAATCTACTCTTCGGTGTCTCCTTCAGTACGATTTTACTCAATTATTCAGATTTGTGAAATTATATAAATTTAATCTCCCGACAGGCCTCTGTTTCCGCCTATCTGTTCATTTCCCCATTCTCTGATCCAAGAGTTCATTGTGAATATATTTGAAGTTAAAGCAAACAATCCCAAGTGTCTATCTGCGACATCCGTTGTTGAAGTAAGGCATTTCTCACTCTTTTAAAGTTTCGCCTGGCCCAGTATTTGCAGTCAGAGCCGATCAGTGTTACTGCTCACCCACCAGTAAGGATCCCAAGAGGTCCATAGAACCAGGGCTAACGTAATTAGGTCAGGTTTAAAAACTGAAAAGTGGCGACCGATGCTCAGTTTCTTCTTGCAGTTTGCACCCTTGTAAGACCCTTGCAACTGCAACTATCAGCTGCTAGTGATGCTAAAGCTAGATAGATGCAAGTAAAAAACTTAATTTTTTCAGCATAATTCCTTGATGAACACAAACAACCAGTGTAAATATCGTATTACTATTATTGTTATATTATGTTCGAATAAAGTTGTGAATGTGAACAGTGATAGGGAACAACAGACCAAGTGTATGGTAACAAGATTTTATAGCGAGGAGAGAGCATATTTTCAAATCCGACAGCCTTTTGTGCTACCTCGTGATAGTCTTGCCTGTCCAAAAGTGCTAGGAACCCAGCCATTTCGTTTCGTTGGTGCGCATCTCTCTCTTTTAAGTATCGCAGCAACAGTGTTTGGGTATCTTAGAATAAAGAGAGAATTCCTCGTTCAAAATATTGGTCAATTCTCAAACTTTTGCGTCCATGAACATTCCTTCTATTTCGGACCACGCGAAACATTTGCCAACCATTCCATAACATTCGCCTCTCTTCATAACTCGCAGCACAAGCTATTCGCTCACAATAAGCATTATATAGTGGGTTAGACCAGGCGTTAAATTCGCTCGTCATAACACAACGCGGCCAATTGAAGTCTCGTCAATCAGCGTAGTATTTTGGTCACGTGCCAAGTCAGTCTCATAGCAGAATAACCCGTAAACATTTGCATAAACACGTGACCCTAGGCAAACTATTTGACTCGTGCATGGTAGATCTAAGTACTGTGCCTGTCCTAAATTTTCTGCTGCTTTGTTTGGAGCGTTGAATTACTTTGTCTTGACGCTAAGACTCATAAAAAGTCACATTATTGCATATGTTGGTTATACTGCAGACGGCTGAGTTATTCATAAGCAATTTAGTTAGCCTAATACCCCAAAATTCCTGATTCATAATCTTAACTCATCCTCGCCAACCCAGGTGGTTCTCGGC
>NC_087220.1:23646790-23651391 GCF_015104395.2 Macrobrachium nipponense | reverse complement strand
CGGTACGAAGTAATTGCGGAAAAGGGTGGTGGGAGGAAGGCTGTTGGAGAGATGTTTCCCCCTTTGTTCCAAAATTGTCTGCCTGTTTCTATCCAGTTGCGTGGGTGTCCTTTTTCCTATTTCTTCCCATTTTCTATGTCAAGGTACGCGCGCACACACGATATCTTTCAGGCTGCGTGGTCAAATCCAGTATTAATAGAATACAGGGTTAGACTGCTTCTGACCAAAATAGGACAATCTCGTGCATGACATCACGTGACTGATCTGACTGAGGTTCAGGTAAAAAAAGTCTTCAGTCAGTATTTGACCCCACCAGAGTGAAGAACAAGGAAACTATCATCCAGTATCTGGCGAATAACGGGGACCTCTCTTACACAAGGTCGTGAAAGAGGTAGAGAATGGGTGTGGGCAAACAATTCCCATAGTGACGCCTAAATTATTTGTTTTATTTGTTTTCTTTTATGGCCACCTACCAATAACGTCAAAATAGGCGCAGTAATGATGGGACGGTCTAACCCTATACTATATTAATCCTGTTCAAATCAGGGTCCACCTGGTCAATCTGTTGTGGCCGCACCTTATTTGCTAATCCCTGGCTTCCGGCTGTTTTCCCACGGCCCAGGGTGTGTTCTGAAAGAGATAATCTCAAAAGGTCACATAATCAAACAAAGAGAGAGAGAGAGAGAGAGAGAGAGAGAACGAGAGAGAGATGAGAGAGAGAGAGAAAGGAGCAATTAATGAATTTAGGAAGGGGCCAAGATAAAAGGCCACCTTTTGTCAGGCAGTAACAATTGAAAACGTCGTGGTTTTTTATGTAATGAAGCTTTTGGTGGAAGATTGCTCGGAAAATATTTAAAATATATATATATATATATATATATATTATATATAATATATATATATATATATATATATATATATATATATTATATATATATATATATATGGAGCACAATCAGTTTCCCTTTGTTCTCTAAACAATTTGAGTAATTCATATCGCTCGCAGTTCAATAAAGAAGATTCCAAATGGAACTGAAACGAAGATCTAACATATGAAAGCGCTTGGAATAACAAAGGATAAGCAAAGGAACCTCCTTGCAACATCTAGCAGTTAGCAAAAGCGTATTTGGAGGAGCGCTTCCTTTGTTTTGCCACAAATTGTTTTCCAAGAAGGCGCTACCTCGGCATTTGCCGATTTTGGATTACGTGATATGTGCATTGTATTGCCTTCGTTATGTTTTTGTTTGCATTTTTTGTTTTCATCATATGATCTTACTGTAAACATTTAAAATCTTGATAACACTTTTTTTTATTTTGAGTTGTAAATTGTTCCACAATTATTAAAAACACGAGTGAATCTTCTAGTTTGTTTTTAATCTCTCTCTCTCTCTCTCTCTCTCTCTCTCTCTCTCTCTCTCTCACGCACGCACACACACACACACACACACACACACACACATATATATATATATATATATATATATATATATATATATATATATATATATATATATATATGTGTGTGTGTGTGTGTGTGTGTGTGTGTGTGTGTGTGTACATACATACATACATATATATATATATATATATATATATATATATACACCAAACCTTCCCCTCTCCCTATTTCTCCCTATTTGAGGCAGATCTAGACGAATAACGACGATATGATGGGGCAGACAAAATGCTTACTGGACGAAAAAATCCCATTGTGATGTCGGGTGAATCAAAGAAATTCCTGTGTCTGTTTTTGCTCACTCTTTTTGTCGCAGTACCCTGGGTCCTTTTTTAAATCAATTAATCCCTTTTTCACTAATCGTTTTGGGATGTCATTTTCATAATTTTGTTTGAAAGCCTTGACTTTTGGCTGGTAAATAATATGAAAAATTTGTTGAGTATTTCTATTTATAATTTTATTATTATTAATTGAGTATTAAAGACTTCGTGTATCACTCTTCTTTCTCATCAGACGTGGTAATCATCACAGTCATTGTAGTAAAAATAATGAAGAACGTCTTTCATTTCAAATTAAGGGCTAATCTGACAGATAAGTTAATGTTAAACTGAAATGAGGCCTTGGTTCATAATATTAATACTTAATAAGTAATATTTTTTTATATTTCTATTTAAGGCTCTAATTCTCAGAGGCTGGAATTTATTTCATAACTTACTTATGCTGGTGACCTTTCTTTCATGGGCTTATGCCCCGTTCTCATCTGCATAGAATATAACGAGCGTGCTGGCCGTGAGAGTCATTCTGATGTTAAAAGGGTAATGATTAGGCGTTATGCTAATGGTGTAAAAAAAAAACAAAAAAACATGAAATTAAAAAGTTCCAAAGATACGACACAGGGTGTTGTAGATAGCCAATAATTAAAACCGAGACATTTTACCGTTAGAGATAAAGTGGAAAATTGAAAGAAATCTATATTGAAGTTTAAGTATATGGGTCACTAAAGAAAAAGAAAGGTTGTTAGTAGGGGGAAGTGATTTCTCTCCCTGACCTAGACCTGTGTTTGCTCCTCCAAGAACAACTGCAAGATATAATTATATAATGATGTTTTTGTTGTCTATCCTTCAATTCGACGATAAAGTTTAAGTGGTAGAAACCCAAGTGGAAGACAGAGTGACAGTTTGAAGATTGTGTGGCTAGACGATAGGCGACCATGTAAGAAAAGGTGAAATGCTACAGTGTGCCCAGTTTAAATTGAAACACCGACCGCTGGTGATATTGCCATATAGAATCTCATTCGTTTACCTTTATTATACGTGTTGACATATCGTAGTTGTGGCAAATATTTTGCCACATCTCTTGTCTGTCAGTTCAAATGTAAGAGACAGTACAAGTAGGTTAAGCTGCTCTGTGCCAGTGTACCTCTCCGCAATCATCTGCAATAGAAGGCGTCCCCAACAAAAGGTTTTCATTGCTGAAGTCCATGAAGTAATTTAAGTGTCTGCTTAAGTCCGTGAAGTGATTTAAGTGTCTGCTTAAGTCCGTGAAGTGATTTAAGTATCAGCTAAAGTCTGTGAATGATTTAAGTGTCTGTTCAAGTCCATAAAGTGATTTAAACGTCTACCGACATTTTAGATGGGAATAAGAATATGAAACTAATAAAGAATAGATCTGGCAATGCTACATAGCATACTATTGAAGTAACTAAGTCGGACAGAACGACAGGTTTTCGTAGATGTAAGGAAGGCCAAAGGAGTGAGCAAGAACATCAAATTCCTGTTTTCCGAGACAATAAATAAATTAAAAAATAATAATAATAAATAAAAAAGAGAGAAAGATAGCAGACGATTACATATACAAAAGAATTGATCTATGCGATTTACAACAAACGGTGTTACGTAATAATGCAAAAAAGGAAATCTCAACTCCTGACGGTGTATTGTTAGGTGTTAAAGAAATATTGGGTCTCGTGGTGGCAAAGCATTTATTGAAAAACTGCCCAAAGAAATTGGAATCAGACAAAGAAAAGTTAAAGACAAGGACATCTTACTGGAAGGAACTGAAATGAAATGTGCAATAACAAAGCTTGTATGCAAGTTTTAGAGAATGAAGTGCAGGTAGAATTTATGTTATAAATTTCCACGATACATGGGGTTAATTAATCAAGATTATACCTTCGTGATATATTGGACGAGTGAAAATTCTGCTCAAGCTACTGGAGTCGAGCTGCGACCTGAGAGAGGGAGTAGGTTTATAATAATGTGTGCAGGACCAAGGAGAGGTTAATTCCAAACGCTGAATTCATATATTAGGCTAAAACGTAGAGTGACGCATCATCAGATGAATCATATTGTTTAAAAGAAAAGAAAAGGAAAGGAAAATAAGGTCCTTAAACAACTTCCGAATATATTACCCGGTCGGTTCTTGTATGAATTACTCCCTCAAACACACTATGCAGATAGGGTCAATACCACGGCAGGTACAAAAGAGCTCGATTATTGAATGACTAAAAGATTATTGCAATGAACCTTTAGTAATGCCTACAGTGCATCTTGGGAGGTACACTGGCGGCGCTAGCCCCCAACAGAGGCTTACACTGAAAGACGTGACTTTGTTTCCTTTTGCCTCGTCGTGCATTCAGATTATTTCCTTGCAACGGAGGTATTGTGGATGTCAGTCATTTTTACGTCGATGTTTCTGTCTTTATAGAAAAATAAAGCAGCAGGTGTTCTATGTTCAATGTAGCAGCACCGGCTCTTTTTTCTACCATATATTATTCTATTAAATTCTCCATATATTTTTTTCAAGAATTAACACTAATTATAAAGATTACGATCATTATGAAAACATTTAACTCGCAGCACTTGACTATAGAATCTTCAAACTAACTTAAAATATTTTCTTAACGATTTTTGAGAAAGCTGTGATTTCGTTTCTGACATGAATTCAATGTCATTTATATGTGACATCCAACAGCATGAGGTCTTTTTCGTTATTGCATCTGTTACCCAAAGAATGGGCTGCCTTGCATACCTGACTGGACAGTTGCTCGAATTGTATTCGAGTTCATTTGTGGTAGTGCTAATGTCATGTAATGTTCCAATGGAAAGGCCAAAATAAATAGTGTACATCCTTTACTGAGCGACTA
>NC_087220.1:23634290-23641790 GCF_015104395.2 Macrobrachium nipponense | reverse complement strand
ACGATTGACTCTTCCGCCTAACACAATTTTTATGGTTATTACCTTCACCTCCGATCGTCAAAGTAGGTCATATACTACGGCTCCCTCTCGCTGGCTGAAGAGATTATTTGCCAGTCATGTAAATTATGATCCATAACTTTGTTGCTTTTGCAAGTTATGCGGAGGGAAGGCTGCCGATGCCTAATATTTATTCTCTCTCTCTCTCTCTCTCTCTCTCTCTCTCTCTCTCTCTCTCTCTCATTTTCAGGCACCCGTTCTCACACAAATTAATGCACACATACAGTGTATATTTCATATACATACATATATATATATAAAGATATATATATATATATATATATATATATATATATATATATATATATATATATATATATATAAGTTATGAACTTCTAAATTTGGAAGTTCTTTGAATTGGGTTGCAATAAAAAATAATATTCATATACTCTGATCACCAGCATTGCCAACTGTGAAGATTAACAAGCTGATGTCGTTGTAAAGCAGAGTAACTTTAGCAGTTCCGATTGCCTCTATAAATGGCAGGATAAAGGATTAAAGGAATCTGATACAAAATAAATACTGGTGCGACTGTCTTACCATGTTTGTACAAGATATAAGCACTTATCGATTACAATTATACCTCTGTGCTCACAAGGAAAAATGTGAGCAATCTAGTTTCTTCTTCTCTTTGAAGAGTGGCTATAACATTATGGCTTCTGAAGCCTCTATCTCAAAAGTGATGGACACCCGATAAAAATAATTACAGTGAACTAACATATTAAAATACTTAGAAAAGGATGTTTGCCCAGTGGAATTCAGGAATCGTAGCGACCAGGAACATTAAAAGCTGTTTAATTTAGCCATGTGTTTCTCTGGATCTTAGTACATTCTCATTTGTTAAGTCCAAATTTCCTATATTTGTTAGTATATATCCTTAAGTCTCAGGGCTCATATGACTTTGGAAAGATTTCAAACTATGTGTTTTTCTGCTTATTTGAAAATTGAATTGCCTTCAGTGCAGGTATCCTTATACATTAGTATAATGAAAACATAGCTTATGACACTTCACATAATTTTCATGTTATCTCGAGCAAATACGGAATGTTATTGTTCGTTTTGAAAACTGCTGGTTGAGGGCTGGAGGAAATGACGATAAATCTGAGGAAGGGGCTTCCAATCTCTGTGAACGTTCCGTTTCCTCTCACAAATTGCATTTTGCATTCCGCCTCGAAGTCTTGTCCAGAATAATCAGCTGTCATTCTGCACTCCTCTTTACCTCTTGACAGGAGGCTGGGCATCGCAGGAACGGTGGAAATCAATATGAAAGCCAAACAAAATATGAGGACTAAATCTAATGAAAATAAATATAAAAAATATGAAAAATTTCATAAACGTAATGTTAGCCCTTTAAAATTTCATCAAATCAGAGAAAAACAAGAGGCTGGTCTGTTACTCTGAAAATTAGGCCAGGATAACAATCCTTTTCTTTACTTACTCAAGAGATTCTGAGATCTAGAAGAAAAAAAGATCACAATCAATTTCATTTTTTCGTTTGATGTGACTTTGGAAAACTGGTAAATGCAAAAATATATATATTTTTAAATCAGATTTACAAGGGGGTAATAATGATCAAACAAATAACAATGATAAAATTAGAATACCTAAAGTATTAATGATAACATTTTCAGTTCAATAATTAATAGGAAAATATGCGAATAACTAAAATGTACAATCATAACGTAAATAATAATAATAATAACACAGAATGATTAACCTAAAAAAGCGATTTAAGGAACAAAAGAACTTTTCACATTACTGAAATTCTAAGGAATTTTTATAGTCCAGGATCCATGCTGCATATCCGTAAAGGAGTGGATGTGTGAGCGCTTTAGGGTCAAAAAAATTTTCAAAAGTGGCTGGTGACTTAATTGAATTTGGATAGACATATTAATTTTGGGACATATCCATACTGGCGGCCATTTTCAAAAAGAAAACGGGAATATCATAAATGACCCCAATATCGGAAATATAGCCCTGTTAAAGCTATCAGATATACAGGGATGGAATATAATAATTTTAGGCTCCCGTACTGATTTATTAATTCCGAGGTAGCCACCCGAATTGGATATTGAAGACATCTGTAGCTTTATATATATATATATATATATATATATATATATATATATTATATATATATATATATATATATATATATATAGTATGTATATACATATATATATATATATATATATATATATATATATATATATATATATATATATATATATATATATATATATGTATGTATGTATATACATATATATATATATACTATATATATATATATATATATATATATATATATATATATATATATATATATATATATATATATATATATACATATGTATAAATATATATATATATATATATATATATATATATATATATATATATATATATATATATATATATATATATATATATATATATATATATATATATATATATATATATATATATATATATATATATATATATATATATATATATATATATATATATATATATATATATATATATATATATATATATATATATATATGTATATATGGATATGTTGGATATTGGACAAAATCCTTCGCAAAAAAACAAAAGATGTGTTATCAACGAACATGAAAAACTAGATTTTTCTACGTGAATGCTTATTGAGGTCTGGTCATTCCTTCTATCGGTTACAATGAATGAAAGGAGGTGGGGGCGTGGGGAGCGGGGGTTTGGGGGGGTGGGGGTGGAGGATATTACGTATTTCAATCCAAAATTTTTTCAGTACTCCAGAAAATATATGAAAAGTATAAATTTTTTTATCATACTCACCCAAATGAGGATAGACTTTAAATGCTAATATTCGTCAACACTTTAATTTCAATTCTAATCATATTGCTTATCCAAATTGTATTATAATTTAATGAATTCTTTCTTTGAGAGCGAAATGGATCTGTCGTTTCCTGTCATTTTCATATTATTCTGTTATCACTTCGGCATGCTTATTTCATGTTTTTTATCTTAATACTACTGTCTATCTTCCCAATTCTAAAATACATTAATAATTTGGCAAAAACATTGATATAAGAATATGTGCAACATCAATTCCACGGCTATATATCTTGAATACAACTGTTTTGAAAAATTTCATTACATTAACTCAGACCATCCCCATACATAGCCTTATTTAGTTCTTTCATATTAATCAAACAAGAAAAGAAAAGGTTTCAAGGAAGCATACAGTTTACCTCTTCACCTTTGCAATCCAAGTTCTACCCACTAAATTATACTCCGGAAAAATATTGCTTGATTCTTTTTGGTGTAATATTTTCTTTCTGATTCAACTACAGAGCCAGCATATATGTTATGTTTGACTAAATTGTTATCTAACTCTTCGTCTGTCTCCTTCTCTACCTCGTAACCAATATCTACTGCCAATTGCCGCTCACCAAATGACAGACATTCATTAAAAGGTTTCAATAACACCATATTATTTGTCAAAAAGTCATATATTCATTAGGTATGTTGGGTTTATCAGACATCAGTGACAGCTTTATTTATTTATTTATTTATTTTTTTAAGAGAGCTAGTTGAAATTAAACAAAAAAAAACCTTTAACTAGTCGCTGAGCAGCTTTGAAAATAGACCATTCCAGTTCTCCCAAAGTCGTATACAGGTTCACATTAACCAAGCACCCGGCTAGAAACAACTTGCTCCAACCATTCAGATAGTAACTGTGCAGTACATCACGGTATTGTTACATATTTCTTCACGAATTATCAATATCAATGATTTTTTTAGGAGTGATATTTCCATATAAATAATTCACCTTAAACCTCGATTTCTTCGGTAATAACTTATCCAGTTAGAAAACCTATCCTGAAGCTATCAGATTTTAACTCACTTTACTCGACAGAATAACTGACAGTAACCAACTACCGTCACGATTGCTAGCTATTATATTTACATGAATTCTATTCAACCTCAAACTGTTTGTCCTAATAGGGGGGTGATTCCAGGAGATAAACAACAGATAAGTCACTACCAGATGGTAATTTAGTTAGTGAATAGTGAAAGGGTCGGCCACTATACAAGATATTGTAGTAACTGGGCCTTTTACTGACATGAAAGGACACTAACTTTCCTTTATTAAGAAAGGGAAAGACGTGGAAAGCATATTTTCCACTATTTCCTTCCCACCCACGCTGTGATGCGAGATAATGCGCTCATATTTTAGAAGCTCTCTCCTCAGTTTCCTTGTTGACTGTTAAACAGACCTTTTTTAAAATTCGAGCCAAAATCGAATTCGCAGTCAAGCATGAATCTAATTTCAGTTATGGGATCATATCTTGTAACGTAAATTCTGTGCTGTGTACTCGTCTTGTTTTATTAGTTTATAATGGTTGACTGATAAGATGTATTAGTAAATGTCAAACCTAGAGTTTGGAGAAAGAAAATAGAGTAGCAAATCTCTGCTTGGCATAGGAAGAATATCATTTGGTTTTCGTTTTCTTATTAGAACTATTTTTATGTGTGTTTTATTTTTATCAAACGTTCTATACATAATGGAAAAAATGAAAGAAAGAAAATCAATGGGAACTCAAAATGAGTACTCTGCCGGCAACAATATTGTATTTCAAGTTTAAATTAATACTGCAGAGTATAGAGAACCTATTCACATTTAGTAGAAATTATCCTAAATGGCCATAAAAAACTAAGGCTTGATTAGATAAAGATATTACTTTAAGTTCTTGTTCCGAGATAGCATTTTGCTTGATGAAACTGAATATCGGACTAGTCTTTGTGTTATGCTAAAGGTAAACTTTCCTTTTCCATTTTACAGAGGTATGTGCAGTTTATTGCTACCAGAAACGTTCCCAAGTTTTTTTAATGCAAAAAGTGGTTACGCTAGGGTCTGAGGAGAGAGAGCTTCTGAAAGACATCACTAGGAGACCAAAGGGCATCAAAAGAGGTTGGAGTGGGAAAGGATTCCCTGAAACGAGACTTGTTCTGCCCGTAGACTTAGTAACTAAATCAACTTTACCGGTTTATCATGTCCCATTTTGGTTTGCATATGACTTGCTATCTGGAAAAGAATACTGTGTGGGTAAGACATCACTGGCACGAAAGGGGTTGGGGGGCATCAGGATTGTCACCATTCATCTAAGCAACCATGAAAACTATAGCTTATACAGTAATATCTGTCGTTCTCGGTTATTTTTACATCACCCTATTCTCACCCCCAATCCCTTTCGTGCCAGTGATGTCTTACCCACAAAGTATTCTTTTCCAGATAGTAAGTCATATGTAAACCAAAATGGGGCATGATAAACCAGTAAAGTTGAATTAGTTACTAAGTCTACGGGCAGAACAAGTCTCGTTTCAGGGAAAGTCTCCCCACCCCAACCCCCTTTGGTGCCCATTTGCCTTTGGTCCTAATGATGTCTTACCCCCACAGTATTCGTTTTTTACAGAGAGCAAGCGATATGTACACCAAGATTGGTTGAAATCTGAATGCACTTCAGAGTTATGCTGGAACATGCACACATACATTCATTTATATTTGTATATATATATATATATATATATATATATATATATATATATATATATAATATATATATATATATATATATATATATATATATATATGTATATATATATATATATATATATATATATATATATATATATATATATATATATATATATATGTGTGTGTGTGTGTGTGTGTGTGTGTGTGTGTCTGTGTGCGTGTGTATAGAACAAAGAACATGAGAAATACTGAGGAAGACCACTTTTACCTAACATTACACGCTCCATTGAACTGAATTTTCGAACATTGCCACCAATGCCAGCTGACAGGAAGACCACTGCTCAGTTTGAATGGACAAGAAACGATGGATTACTGGAGAATATTGGAAAGTTTATAAAGGCATATCTTCATTATGCGAAGGCTGATGATTTGTGAAACAAGTTTCATGAACCCCTGTCTTTATACTCAAATATCACTGCTAAAAAAGATGTAACGGAAGGTAACTGTACACCTGGCAAGGGTGTAAATTCTATCTATCAGTGTTAGGGAAAAAAACGCAAATTGAGGCAATACTTTTTAAAAGAGAAAGATTCCTTGAGGATGTTAAGGCCCAAACAGGAGAACCGTTTTCCAGTGAAGGTATAACTAAATATTTAAAGCATATGACATTCGTGCTCTGTTGATATATGAATTCTTCTGAACTATTCCATATTTCTATATACAGGAAAAAGATCGGGAGATTTTGACATACTCGTCATCACCTTTGTTGGAAAAGGAAGCCTTCTGAAATTTTTTGGTATCAATAGTTTTTATACTTTTAGGTACAAGGTAAAAGTTCCTAGGTATGCGACCCTAGCGTAATCACTTTTTGCTTTAAAAAAATCTTGCGAACGTTTCTGGTAGGATTAAACTACACATACCTCTATAAAATGGAAAAGGAAAGTTTGCCTTTAGTATAACACAAAGACTAGTCCGGTATTCAGTTTCATTAAGCAAAGTGTTATCTCGGAACAAGAACATGGAGTAATGTCTTCATCTAATCAAGTCTTAGTTTTGCTGAAGGTTTTTTGTTGGTCATTTAAGATAAGTTCTCCTTAACCTGAATAGATTCTCGATACTCTGCAGTTTCAATTTACACTTGAAATACAATACTGTTGCCGGCAGACTACTCATTTGCCTTTCGCCTCATTATAAGGTATTCTTTTCTTTCTTTCATATTTCCACAATGTATAAGAAAGTTGGATAAAAAAAAGCACACATACAAATCGTTCTAATAAGAAAACGGAAACCAAAAGATATTCTTTCTATGGCAGGGTGAGATTTGCTACCGTATTTTCTTTCTCCAAACACTTGGTTTGACATTTACGAATACATCTTGTTATTTATCTACCTTTATAAACTAATAAAACAGGACGAGTGCACAAAACAGAAATTAAGGTATAAGATAAAATCCCATAACTGAAATTAGATTCATGCTCGACTGCGAATTCGAATTTCGAAAACTAGATCGTTTAGGTATCCAGATCCCAAAATTCGTAGACTCCAAAACCACTGTTTTTAATTATTCTAACTATGTTTTATCTAAGAGAGAAGAATTCATCTTGTCTTTGGGCCTTGATTTTTGTTTACCAAATTTTAAACCAAGTTTTAGTAATTTTTATTTGCCACTAGAAATCCTTTTTGGACGACTTCGGTCGTTACAACTCCCAGGTGACTTACCCGGTTTACAGAGAGACTTGCAAAGCATTGCTCACAAAACTTTCTCTAAATTATGTAATAACTGGTTTCCTTTCTTTCGTAAAGATGATTATATGTTACTAAAAACCTTATCCAATAACCCAGACATTGTCATAACCAGACCGGATAAAGGAAGAGGCACAGTGATACTAAATAAAAATGACTATGTACAGAAAATGAAT
>NC_087220.1:23609290-23626790 GCF_015104395.2 Macrobrachium nipponense | reverse complement strand
AAACTGAATATTGTTGCGCGAGAAGGATATACAGGGTGTCCATAAAGTCCCAGTATTAATCTGGGCAATAAATACTTGTAATAGTAATGGGACTAAATGGACACCCTGTATATCAAGGTTTCTTCTCCTCCATAGAAGGAATTCAAATTTACCGCACAATTGCATGTTAATGTTAGTGCTGTAAATAAAATGGTACGAGAATGTTGGCAAATTAAGTTCAAGAAGGCATTAATAATGATTGCCATATGTAGAGAAGTAATTTACTAATAGCTAATCGCAGATGTTAAAATATAGATAACAAAAAAGCTATTATAATTTCCAGAGAGAGAGAGAGAGAGAGAGAGAGAGAGAGAGAGAGAGAGAGAGAGAGAGAGAGACTTAAAATCTATAGTACTGAGCTATTAAAGTATCAAATCAGATAAACATTACATGCATCCAAAGAGAAAATTACGGGGATAGAGAAATAACTATTATTAAACATTTAAAGATCAGTTTAATGTCCCATGTATCTCGAGATAACAAACTTTAGTCATTATCTGAGTAAAAGATCTGTAATCAAAAGTAACTGGACCGAAACCTATAAAACAATTTCTTTTTGAAAATTCTGAAGAGATTCAGCTTCCACACAATGTCCTAATATTATTTGTGTAATATCCTGAATACAAAGCACCTGAAAGAGAAAAACAAATTGGAAATGGTTTTCTGAGAAAGATTGGATACGGCTTAAAGCTGTTCCTGTATTAAAAAAAAAAAAAAAAAAAAAAAAAAAAAAAAAAACTATTTAAAGTTCGCTGTGATTATGAAATTCTCAATGTAAAAATAATTCCAGGTGACTCAAAAATTTAAGAAACTGTCGCATTATCATTATTATTATTATTATTATTATTATTATTATTATTATTATTATTATTATTATTATTATTATATTATTATTATTATTATTATTATTATTATTATTATTATTATTATTATTATTATTATTATTAAATTTTTTTTGTTCTATCACAGTCCTCCAATTCGACTGGTTGGTATTTAAAGTATGGGGTTCCAGGTTGCATCCTGCCTCCTTAGAAATCCATCACTTTTCTTACTGTATGCGCCGTTTCTAGGATCACACTCTTCTGCATGAGTCCTGGAGCTACTTCAGCCTCTAGTTTTTCCAGATTCCTTTTCAGGGATCTTGGGATCGTGCCTAGTGTTCCTATGATTATGGGTTTAATTTCCACTGGCATATCCCATATCCTTCTTATTTCTATTTTCAGGTCTTGATACTTATCCGTTTTTTCCCCTCTCTTTCTCTTCAACTCTGGTGTCCCATGGTATTGCGACATCAATGAGTAATACTTTCTTCTTGATTTTGCATAATCAACGTCACGTCTGGTCTATGTGCACGTATCACCCTATCTGTTCTTATACCATAGTCCCAGAGGATCTTTGCCTGATCGTTTTCGATCACTCCTTCATGTTGGTGTTCGTACCACTTATCACTGCAAGGTAGCTGGTGTTTCTTGCACAGGCTTCAGTGGAGGGCTTTTGCTACTGAATCATGCCTCTTTTTGTACTGGTTCTGTGCAAGTGCCGGGCATTTGCTTGCTATGTGGTTTATGGTTTCATTTTTCGTATTGCACTTCCTACATATGGGAGAGATGTTATTTCCGTCTATCGTTCTTTGAACATATCTGGTTCTTAGGGCCTGATCTTGTGCCGCTGTTATCATTCCTTCAGTTTCCTTCTTTAGCTCTCCCCTCTGTAGCCATTGCCAATTGTCATCACTGGCTAGTTCTTTAGTCTGTCTCATGTATTGTCCGTGCAATGGTTTGTTATGCCATTCCTCTGTTCTGCTTGTCTTTCTCCTGTCTCTATATATCTCTGGGTCTTCGTCTACTTTAATCAGCCCTTCTTTCCATGCACACTTGAATCACTCTTCTTCACTGGTCTTCATATATTGCGCAGTGCTCAGTTCTCGATGTTGACGCAGTCCTCTATGCTCAGTAGTCCCCTCCCTCCTTCCTTTCATGTTATGTATAGTCTGTCTGTATTTTCTCTTGGGTGTAGTGCTTTCTGTGTTGTCATATGTTTCCTGGTTTTCTGATCTATGCTGCGAAGTTCTGCCTTCGTCCACTCCACTATACCTGCGCTATATCTGATTACTGGCACTGCCCATGTGTTTATGGCTTTTATCAAATTTCCGGCATTGAGTTTTGACTTGAGTATCGCCTTGAGTCTCTGCATATATTCTTTCCTGATCGTGTCCTTCTTCTCTTGATGTTTTATACCCCCTCCTTCCATTATTCCCAGGTATTTGTATCCTGTCTCATCTATGTGTTTGCTGTTGTTCCCCTTTGGTAGCTTTATCCCTTCAATCCTTGTTACTTTGCCCTTTTGTATGTTGACTAAGGCGCATTTTTCTATTCCAAACTCCATCCTGATGTCCCCAGATACAATCCTTACAATCTGGATTACGGTATCTATTTCCTTGATGCTCATATTTCATACCATACAGCTTGATGTCGTCCATGAACATCAGATGGCTAATTCTGTTGCCTCTTTTCTTGAGTTGGTACCAAGCATCCATCTTCTGCAGTACTTTTGTCATGGGAATCATGGCTACTACGAAGAGTAGTGGGGACAGTGAGTCGCCTTAGAAGATCCCTCTCCTGATATTAACCTCCACTATTCTTATTCCAAAGCTTGTAAGTATTGTATTCCAGTTGCGCAATGTTTTTTTCCTCTGCCCCATATCTTTTCAGGCATTCTATTAGCCATGTGTGTGGTACCATGTCGAAGGCTTTCTTATAGTCTATCCATGCCATGCTTAGGTTGGTTTTCCTTCTCTTACTGTTCTTCATTACCATTTTGTCTATCAGGAGCTGGTCTTTTGTGCCCCTACACTTCCTTCTGCAGCCTTTCTGTTGGTTGGGGATGGTGTTTGTATCCTCTAGGTGATACCTGTTAGTAACTTCCACATTTTTGGTAGGAAGGTGATAGGCCTGTAGTTACTGGCTATATTTCCCTTATTCTTGTCTTTCTCGACTAAGGATGTTCTTCCTGTGGTCATCCATTTGGGCGTATGGTGATTTGTGATACAATGCTTGAGTTGTTCAGCTATTCTTGGGTTTAGGCCCTTGAAGTTTTTGAGCCAGTATCCATGGACTTCATCGGGACCTGGGTCTTTCCAGTTAGGCATTTTCTTTAGTTGGTGTCTGACTGTGTCTGTCGTGATGTTAGTGAATCTTTGTTTTATTCTCCCTGTTTCTTCAGCCTTGACTTCCAGGAGCCATGTTGCATGTTTGTTGTGTGATACCGTATTGCTCCAGATCTTTTCCCAGAGTCTCTTACTTGGTTCAGATTCAGGAATTTCTTGGTGTGTCTTCCCCTCTTAGTTGGCTGTATGGTCTTTTCTGGTTGGTTCCGAATAGTTTGTTCTGCTGGTATCCCTTATTCCTGTTCATGTACCATTGGATCTTATGTGCTTTGGCCTTGAGCCTCTGTTTTAAATCTTCTATTGTGTTGTTTAGTCCCCTGTCCTGTACTTTGTATTTCTCGTTTAGTTCCTCCCTTGTTTTCTTGCTTCTTACCCTTTTTTCTGCCATGATTTGCTTTTCCAAGTGCCTTTTCCAAGGCGGTTGATGTTTTGGTTTTTGTTGGGGTGGTTGTGCTGGTGGTGTTGGTGTTCGTATCCCCATCAGTTCTGCTACTAATCTTGCTCCTGCATATGTCAAGTTATTTCTTGGTGTTGTAGGCTTTCATGGAGGGGATCTTTGTTCTCTCTGTATCTGGCTTCATCCATTGTCTGATCTTTTCTACCCATTCCGTACTGTCTATTACTTCGTCGGTGTTTCTTCGTATGTCGTTGTTTGATACCTCATCATCCCTGAAGTCTTCTGTGGCATCGTCTCTCAGTTCGTTTTCTTGTAATTCGTTGCCATGTGTCATTTCCTTTTCCAATTCCTCTCTTTCTGTTGGGGAGAGCCAGTTCTTTTTCTTTATGTTCCTTACTTGGTCTACCAGCCTCTGCTCTTTTTGGGGGGTGTTATTCCTCTCATTCCAGATGTTGACCAACCTTCTTCGGGTTGCTTCTGATGTAGCATCTCCATATTTCCTTATTTTCTTTTCTTGTCCATTTCTTTTTCTGGTTTGCTTCTGTAGCTCCATCATCTGGTTGTTGGTTACTGTCGTTGTGGTGGTCAGCTGCTGGGAGACGACCTCCATGTACCTGACCGTTTTCCCCTTCAATTGGGTTGAATACCTGGCTGCCGGACGAAGCTCCTCTGTTGCCAGAGGTTCCATTTACGTCGTTGTCATTAAACCTTCATTTCTTTCCATCATTGCTGAGTTTTGCTATTTAACCCATAGCTGGACCCTACCCCATCAGGAATAAGTACTCATTTACAGCTGAGTAGACTGAGGAAATTATGGTAAAGATCCTTTCCCAAGGAATCAACGCCGAGGAGAGCGGTCACCCATCCAACGACTGACAAGCCCCAATGTTGTTTAACCAGTCAATTGACGGCCTAACCCACTCTGGCCCGGCGCCACATTATTATTATTATTATTATTATTATTATTATTATTATCATTATTATAATTATTATTATTATTATTATTATTATTATTATTATTATTATTATTATTATTAGCGTCGGACGTGAATCTTTACCAAACAGTACAAATAATTCATGTTGTCCTCATCAAGCGGTATTAATTAATTTTCCAGCACAATTCATTTCTTCGAGTTTCAAACAGTAAAAGGGAAAGTGTGCGTTCATAATACTATGGACAAAATCTATATTTACCGGAAAAAGAATATTATCTTCACTTGAGCTTGCAGATATCATCTGTTATAAATACGACGTTCTTTATGATCATAAGAAAAAAGTCCCAACATATTATAAATAAATCTACATTATGCAGTTCTCAAAAAATATAGCTTGAGGCCACTAGATCAAAAGAATGGATTCTATATCTTTGAAGACCTATGAGCTTCACATAAAATACGATTTTTCTTTAGATGATGAAATGCAACTGAAGCTTTTTTACTATTTTTTTAATAAAATGTTTTCCCCCTAAAAAAAAAAAAAAAAAAAAGACTCGGTTACGTCTACCCACGAAAGATAAATAATGCCCTGTTATGCCAAGAGGGATGGTAGGCTTTAGTAACATGGAATGCAGGACAACTTATGAAGATTGAGATTACAAAATCATTTCTTACAACCGATAAAAGGAGATTCCCTCATGACCGTGAGGGAATCTCCCTTTTTTATTTTTGTATCCATGAAAAAAGACATTTAATGTACCTCTTGCATTTCTCGATAGATACATTTAGAACAATACTTTTTTTTTATTGAATTTCTTAAGAGTTAATCTGGAAGCAAATCATATTAGTCTGGTCTAGCATTCTCTTAATCATAAGATAATAAAACACCACGTACGCAAAATTCCGATTATGGTTTTTGAACCGACAAGGAAAGCAGATGATTCCAGAGTGAAAATAAATAAACTCAAAAGTGCTAGAAATGATTGAATATATTTTATTTTATTTTCACAAGATAAATCTGAATCGTTAGCCTCCCTTCTCCCTTCCTTTCTCCTAATGTTCTTTTTCTGTTTTTCCTACTCACTGCCATTGTAATGTTTAATTTTTGCTACTAATTCTATTTATTTCGTTCTCAGCGTTCTTTGTTTATCTTATTTATTTCCCTTTTATTCCATTCCTGCTCGTCATTTCAGTATTTGTTTTATATCCTTAGATACTAATTTTCTCCACTCTTCCTTCATTCTTTTAGGATGAAAATTTTTCTTATATATTCAATATCGTGTGATAAAATGATGAAGCATATAAGAAAATGTATAATAATTCATTAGTCATAAAGAAGGAAAGGACCGCCTCTACTCAGAAAACTTGAGCAAAATTAAGCTTCCTTCCTAAAGATCTGATTAACTGTCAAAGTTTCTACTGCAAGCCTTGAATTAGTTTTAGGAAAATAAAAATGATATTTTCTGAAGAAAATTCAGATCTTGAATTAATGAGCTTTCCTCTCTCTGACAAAGAAGCAATTTTTATCAGTTTAATCGATTTATGACCCTTGTGACTGCATATGCTGACATTACTCATGCAAGATTTCATTAGATTAATCAATTCATGTGTCTTATGACGCCATATGGTGATTTTACCCATGCAAGTTTTCATCATATTAGTCGATTCATGAGTCTTATGACTTCATGTGCCTATTTTACCAAAGCAAGGTTTTGGTCAGGTTAATCGATTCATGAGTCGAATGACTCCATATGCTGATTTTACCAATACAAGTTTTCATCAGATTTATATATTCATGAGTCTTTTGAGTACATACGCTGAATTTACCAATGCATGTTTTTATCAGATTAATCGATTCATGAGGCTTATGATTCCTTATGCTGATTTTACCAAAGCAACTTCTCATGAGATTTATCGATTCATTAGTCTTATGGGTATGCTGACTTTACCAATGAAAGTTTTCAACCAGGTTAATTGATTCATGAGCGTATGGACTAAATATGCTGCCTTACCAAGTGCGTTGAAAGCTATTTGTATTAAGTTTCTTTGGGAGTCTGGTTTTGTACCTTGCCTGTTCATAATAATTGTGGAGCGATCTTCACGTGTATGTTGGTTCAGTCTCTTCTTCAGATTCTTTTTGAACACATGGCCAAGCTTCCTTTCTCCGTGTAACGTTTTAAAACAAATGTATGGAAACAAGAAAGATAAACAATGAAACAAATCAGTCAGAATAAATGAGCCATAGTCTGGTGGATGGATATGTAAAAGAAATGATATAAAAATGATGTAATTAACTTGTAAAAAGGCATATGCTAAAAATGGTTTTTATGATAGAATTGATAATGTAAGCTCTACTAATATTTCTCATAAATAAAATAACTTATTATGATAACCATAAAATAGGAAATCCTGGATATTCTGACCACTTTTTCTTCAATACTGTTTCCTTTACATTAGAATAGGTTCTCTTTTATCTTCCTATGTTATCGAAGTCTCTACTTTTTCGAAAATAAGAGATAGCAAAGTGCAATTCTCGTACCATTGTTATTTCATGCTACGAAAAAGAGGATTTCTATTTTTGTACATTCAACAATAATTCTCCTTTGACAACGAACATACATCGACGCAATAGGCATAATGTAATTTTATTAGAAGCATATTATATCTTGGTAATAATCGTAATTAATTATGAGCGTTGGTTCTGCAAGGGAAAGTGCTTTAATTAAGTTCCTCATAGTATTAATTTAATGAAACACCATTCATTTATATTCTTTCTTATATCTTTTACTTCCGGAAAGTGGGGATTATCAGAGTAATTGTCAAGATTTATTTCTCAATTTCCTTTGTATTTCACTGTACATTTTCTTTTTATTATTTTCGATAATTTTTTCAATATTGCCATTCAGTCTGTTAAAATTATGCTTCACAAGTTAGCCACATTCTCAAATTGACACATAAATGTGCGCTTATTAGGGAAAACAATAACAAAAAATAATTATATTTCAATTATATATCTTTTGACGACCAGACAGTATAGGTTGACAGAGGCATCACATAATGACTGCCAGATATAGTGTCAAAATCTTTAAGAAAACACATTTCATAACGAATAGGATGTTGTCAGGTTTGCACCGTTGCAAGACCCTTGCAATTGAAACTCTCATCTACTAGTCATGCTAAAGCTAGAAGTAAAGAAAAAAAAAAATCTTTTCAGCATTTTGAGTTTTGAAACCTTCAAACTGGTTGTAAATAATTTTAAATAGGTTTTTCGTAACAGACATTCCAGTCTTTTCAATACCATGCGTATCTAACTGCTTATTTTTTTTATATGTCTGTTTCTTGTATTTTACTTTGAATGTCTGTAAACTTTGTGCGCTAGTTAATAGACAGCTCTCGATAAGGCCAGTGGAGCCGAACCTGTTGACTCACGAGAATTTTCCGCTTTTCTTTTTTCCCTTGGACTACAACCTCATATCTCTAGTAGGAAAGGTAACTGGCTGCGCCAGGCATTTCCTTCGCAAATGGAAAAAATTCCTGACGAAGTTGAAGAAGAGGAACGAAAGACTGGCATTAAACTTTCTACCGTAGAAACATTTTCTATGGCCAATTTTGTAATTCTGTTGCGCAAACGTTTTCTTCCGATTTGGGAATTGGGCACTCTTTTTTTTAAAGGATCTTTCATTCTTTTTTTCTAATTTTCTCTCCCCTCTACTCACCCTCCTAGAGATCTGAAATTTCTCTAAGGATATATGACTCGCCAATAACTTTATTAACTCCAGTTTCAATCCTGACATGGAGGAAACCGTTTGTTTTACTTCCTTCTTAGGATAATCGTTTCATAATTTCCAGTGAAAATCACATCAACACGTATAGAATGGTTGGGAACTTTACATACAAGTGCACAAACAGTTTTATGATTTTTCAATTTACAAAATACAAGTTTTCGAAGACAGTGTCTTTTCTTTAGGTACTGATGCATCGTGCCTGAAGAAGGAGACTGCATGTCTTCGAAGCTTATACTTTGTAAACAAAATGTTTTGGAATCTAAACCATACCGTCTTATTGAAGCCTGAACACGAGTAATATGAAGATATATTTACAAATACAGAGAAATTGTGTGGCTATTTTCTGATATGTATTGTCACTCATATTAGTTCATGGATGTCTCCGGGCTGAATTCCATCCAACCCCTATCTGGACAACGGGTCTGTATTGTGACGTAACACGGGCACACACCAGAGCTGCAGCAAAGTTAGGTAGTTGAACATTTGGCCAGTTTCACACTCTCAGAAATCTCTCTCAAACATCCATGAACTTATATGAGTGACTGTACCAGGTGTTTGTATTGTCAGGTTTAGTGGTAGTTTCCCCGGAACAATATTCTTCAGACTGTTCCTTTCTGATGGTTGTTACACTTGTTGATGTGTTCTTGTGTGTGTTTTTTTATGTAAGGGTAGCTGATGTCAGCTACGATGTGTTTAATTTCTTAATTAAGTCTGTAGGAGACCGTCTTAGAATCAGTAAACGAAAGTATAAGCATCTTATCCATGAAAAATTCTAATAACCAAATTTTTGCGACACACTTTCCAGTCGCGTATTCTAGATTGAAACAATTAGAGCCACAATAAAAACCAGTCGCGTTTATTGCATCAAAGCAATTAAACACAAATATAATAATTATTATAAAAATAAGATTTGAGAACTCAGATCCAGGAGTGAGGAAAGTGAAAGGAAGGCGTTCCAAAATGAGTCTATAAACAGCAAATTAGGCAATGTCGTTTTGTTAAAAGAGACTATCAAATGTTTAAGTCAGTTTCATTATGTGCTCTTCCACCAATACTGAAAGCTTTATACTTTCAATGGATTTTACACATTTTCAAGTCATTCTGTGGATGATGATTGGACAACTTTACTACCAGTTCTTCAATCTTGTCACTTTGAGTAGCCTAACGTGTTTTATGCTTTGTACCAGACATTCAAGACAGGGATACTGAGACATGGACCGGATAGTTACTGGGTTTTTGGGAATAAATCTATAAATTTTACTTGAAGGAGAAACGTTTGAAAACTATGGAGTCCTTCTTTCCTAAGTATACCCTTAAATAGGGAAGGAAAAGTAGCAAACATTGTCACTTTTGGTGCCGTAAAGGTAATAGATAGGTCATCTATCTTTTCACAAGCATTTTAACTTTTCTTTGAAAAAAGCCCCGAAGGAAATGAAATTGTCTTGAAAATATTTGGTTAGACTTGATGAAGCGTAAACCAATGCGATGCACGAGGAAAAGCCCTTTGAGGCAGGGTCGAGATAGCGTTCATCATAAAGTAGAAAAAAACTAAATAATAAATAGGAATAAAAAATAAAACTGTTAACATTCTCACTTAGCCTGAACAAGCTCTGTTCTTAAAAACCCCTGTGCAAAAGCCTTGGTTATCCCTAGAACAAGAGGTTCTTAACAAAGTAAATCATTCCCAGTTAGTCCCCCATAGACACCCCAAAGTCTTTCCTTATTTCCCTTTTCCATATCATATATATTCTAACCGACGCTTCAAGTCTATCATAAAACTTTCAATAATAAAAAAAAATATATTTTCTTTACCACGTATCTAAACTATCTTTTAAGTGGCTTGTAATTCAACGTTGGCCTTTTTCTACGTCGAAATCCATTACCTTTCAAAATTGGCATGTAATTATATCCTGATAAAGAATTAATCTGCATAATTCTCCTCTATAAAGTCTCTTATTATCAGTCTAGCTTTCTTAAATGAAATATTACCACACACCTTACCTAGTAAATAGGCGCCTTAGTGACCTTTTCCTGTACACAGTGGAACAATGATTCCTCTCACTCAGTTTCTCTGGAGCCTTTCACTTTTTCAGATACGCCTTTTCCAAAACCTCCGCTGGCTTTTAAGTATATTTGTAAGTATGTATGGTTGACTGTGTTACTGTGTCAGCCGGTTTTATAGTTTACTTTTTTATCGTGAATATGAATCTATGTCGTATTTAAAATGCATGAAAATTCCCTACCATTTTCTTTGCAGGATTGTGGAATTTCATTCTCCTTTATCCTGCTACTCCCCTGTTCCTTGGTAATCTTGGAAGATCACCCAACGTAGCCAGAACATTATCATAATCCACTATGCTTCACTTACATCCTTTTACTATCGTTCCACGCTTGGAACGCCCTTTTAGTCAATATATCATTACGATCACCGAAGAGTGAAGCCATTTGATTTAAGTTCCTAGCACATAAAAATTGTAATCCGCAAACTACAGTTTTCATGGATATGTATCTAGATATATATATATATATTATATATATATAATATATATGATATATATATATATATATTATATTTATAATTAAATATATATATATATATATATATCTATATAATATATATATTATATATTATGATGTATATATATATATATATATTATATATATGTATATATAGACTATATATATATCTATGTAATGCTATATATATATATAATATATACTATGTATATATATAATTTATATTAGCCTATATATATATCTGTATATTATAATACATGTATTATACATTATATATCTTATATCTATATATATTATTATATATCTGATATAATATCTATATATATAAATATATGATATTATATATATTATTATATATGTATAATATAGATATATATATATACTATTATATATATATGTATATCTATGGTAAAAGGAATATATTATATATATAATATATTATATATATATCTTATATCTATAATATATATATATATATATATATATATATATTACGCTACATATATATATATATATATATATATATATAATATATATACATACCTATTATATATTTAATTAATTAAACATAATATAAATTTATATATATATATATATATATATATATTATATACTATACCTATATATATATGTATCTATATATACCTATATCTATATATCTATAATCTATATATATCTATATAACGTACTAGTATATATATATATAGACTATATATCTCATCCTATATGTGTGTAATATATGTCTATATAGATCTATCTATATCCCTATATCTATCTACTCTGTTTCATATATATATCATATACTCGTATATATTATATATATATAATATATTATATATATATATATTTATATATATTTGCGTTAAAAGCAATTGCCTGTTTTTAGTGCATTTATAGGTTTTCTTCAGGTATCTCATACCGGCGAAGTTTTTTCCGTTCTCGTTCGTCACATTTCTGGTGAAAATACGCAAGACTTCCTTCTTTCATTATGAATTTGTCGCGAAAGCTGTTTCGCCTTTATGGCTTATCAAGCGCACCTGAAAATTCAATCTGACCTTTCGGCCTATATTATTTTCATCGTGTGGGAGGTATGACCTTGAGGTATGGGTACCTGGTTGTCTATGGATTAACAGTTTGAGGTGTTGCTTTGGATACAAAAGAACATAAAGACATTATTACCTGTGACAATACAGTAAAAGTTTCCTTAAATGTACGTTTAAAATTTAATATTGTTACATGTTGGTTTAAGATAGAAATTACAAAATTAATACAGGAATGAAATAAATATAGAAATCTTAATGCGGAATAAAAATGTATGTCTATTATTTTTATAGCATGCATAAAGGGTATAAGAGATTAATTTCTAGGCCTAGAAGTAAGGCTCATACAGCATAAATTCTTAAAAACTGGGCAAAATCTAATGCACATTCATTTTCATTTAAGTGCAAAACCACCACCGAATAACTTGGATGTATTTTCAGTATTGCAAAGGGTCAAGATATGTCATCATCACGACATCTTTTTAGATCTGCTTAATAAAATTTACTTTTTCATTGTAATTTCCATGTTTCGTCGGGCGGGCCTTTTTTCCATTAGACCCTGTATCTGTTAACATTGTTAAAATGACCTCAAAGATTATATTTACTGATTAAATAAAATCATTGCCTTGAGTTTTGTTTTGTTGTAATGGTTATGTCTGTCATGTATTGTGAATTATGGTTTTTTGTTTACCAAGTTCTGAAATGGTTGTCCACCAAAATCCTTTAATTTGTCTGGACCTTGTGTCTGGATGATTGTCTTAAACCTTTACTTGGCAACCCATTGTTGTATGCTTGTTGTTGGCAAGGTTTTTCCGTCTTCCAGGTGTTTCCGGATTCTAAGGTACTAAGCTCTTTATATCCTTATCTGTTCAGCTATACTAATCTTCTTGTGATTGGTCTTTTCCCCGTATGTATATCGTCCCTCCATGCTCGAAAGGACGTTTAACGTCGGAAGATCTTACGGATCCTCCTTCGTTTATTTTTCCTTTGTGGCATTTTATCTTTATATATATATATATAATAGTATATATTATATATTATATATATATATATATGTATATATATATATATATAGTATATATATATATATATATAGATATATATATATATATATATATATAAGGTGCCCCAATAATTCAGTTTTTAGATTCATCCCGCTTGTCATATAGTTCACACAGCCTTCCATCTTTCAAAAATTCTTTCCCAAGTCATAGCGAGTATAATAACGCATCTTTGGGGCACTCGACCTACATTAGCACCTTTCACTGCATCTTTGAGAACACCTGCGTCACTATTAACTTCAGACGAGACCAGGAAGCTGGGAGTCCCTTAAGACTATTGTTAGGGTTCCTGTCCAATGCCGAGGGGAAAGGGTGACGGATTAAAATTTCACACCACTCCTCCTTCTATTGTGTCATTAACACCTCTGCTCTGGAGGCCGACCTCTTTTGACCTAACGGTGGTCCATTAAAGATCTGGCCTGCCCTTGCTTTTTGCACTTGGTAGTTCTACCTATTCTAACGTTTCTCTCCCTTGCAATACCCCACTTTTGTCTGTAGATAATGAAGACACAAGATTCTGTCGAAATACTATTCTCTTCCAGCACTACCTGAGGATTAAGAAGGTCTCTTTGGAAGATAGGTCAATGCCTACAGTCGATTGGAAAACATCTTAGATGGCAGCTACAGACAGGTATACAGACACCCCAGATTGCCTTCAGAAGTCAGGAAGGTGGGAGGCCCTGTCATGAACCCTAGAGGTGTAGGTATCTCTGGACCTAGCTGTCCTTAGTGAGTTGAGAGACACTTACCAGTCCCAGCAAGAAGCCTTCCATTTTGGTCTTATACTCCAAACAAGATTTCTACTACACCTCACAACATACCACTCACCGTTGTGCAACCAGTCATTTCAGTCATGCCCTATCTACTCCCTTCATTGTAGTTTGCAGACATACATTCCTCAACGACCGCTTCTACTTGCTCATTCTACAACAAGAATCAATTCCACGGACTCAGTCAGGTAAATTGCTGAGAACTCTATTTTCGACTAGTCTCCAATGACAGTAATCCAGTCCCTATTCCTGAAACCTCTCCATTCCCATTCCTTAGACCCTCAAAACTTTTTTGAATTTTGTTTCACAAATCCATTCCACTGAACAGTGAAATTTTGTTGCAGTGGCATAAATATTCATGTTGCTATACTCTAGCTACGAAAGGTTGAGACTTTCCTACAATTAGTGGCATTGATACGTCTCCCATCTTGCGAAGGTTATTTATCATAATCAAAAGAGGTACATTTTCTGGGTTTCCTGGGTTAGGTTAATCCGAGAGTGTTCCATATATGAACGTACTGTCCAGCTATTTGCTTTATTTCACAGTAATTTCGTTTTAAAGTAATATATGCCATGTGCATGTATGCTTACGTTTAACATATGTACTTATATGTATAGAAGGTATACATATGTACACATATATGAAAGGTGTATATATATATTTACACATATGTATGGATATACACATACACATCCAAATAGATTAGGTTTATATATATATATATATCTATATAGATATAGTATTATGTATATATATATATTCTTATCTATATATATATATATATATATATTAATATATATATATATACATATATATATATATATATAATATATATATATATATATATATATATATATATATATATATAATATATATATAATAAGGTTTTTTTGCCACGAAGGAAAAAATGAAAAAAACGAGATAGCCGAGTACTTTCGGTCCTAGTCGGACCCTTACTGAGGCATACTTGATTTTTACAGAGGACACATAGTCAAAGAAAGGCATAGTATACAACTGACGCTACCAGATTAAGCCATAAGGCCGATTTTCACTCCTACAGAGAGAGAGCGCCGTAGTGCCTCACCTTGAAGGATACTCGTATATAACAAGTGATTCCTGCCAGAAAACGTACATTTGAAAACTAACACAGGAGCATATACATTTTAATATCATGAATTTTAACAAAATGTTTCCCAACAAAATTTTATTATTAATGAAAAGACGAAAGAAAATAGAAATATATATATATATATATAATATATATATATATATATATATATATATAATATATATAATATATATATATATATATATATATATATAATCTATTGGCAAGAAAAAGAGGGAGAGGAGAATTATCGAACCAAGAGAAGAGAGAGAGAGAAGTGAGAGAGAGAATAATACTAGATACATGTGGGACTAATTTTTATTTGTTGTTCCATTTTAATTTTCAGGTCTTCATAAACATCTTACAGATATATGGGTTTCCCAAATGGTACACTCCCAGACAAGATTTAGGTTGTTTTTATTAGTAATTTGTGTAATTGCCGATCCAGTATGATTTTTACGTTGAACTATCATTAGATCTATCAATTACCGAGGTATCACCCAAATTATACAAATCACTAATAAAAACAACTAAATCTTTAGTCTGGGAATGTACTATTTGGAACCTATATTTGTAAGATGGTTTATGCAGGACCTCAAATTAGTGAACAACTTAAATTAGTCCCACTGTATATAGTGTATTATTTCTTCTCGTCTCTCTCCTCTCCTCTTCTCCGTCTCTCTCTGGTTCGATATTCTCTTCTCCCTCTTTCTCTTGTTCGTATTCTAATATTATTAATTGTTATATATATGTATATATTATATATATAATATATATATATCTTATCTATATATAGATATATATATGTTTTTTTTTTTTTTTTTTTTTTTTTTTTCGTCTTTTCACTTAATAATAATTTTTGGGGAAAAATTTTGTGTAAAAATTCATGTTATTTTAAATGCATATGCTCCTGTGTTGTTTTCAAATTGTACGTGTTTTTCTGGAAGAATCACTTGTTTACTACTGGTATCCTTCACGGTGTGTCTTAGCCGTACGGCGCTCCTCCTCTCTATAGAATGAAATCGCCCTTATGGCTAATCGGGTTTGTGTCAGTTTGTATATTAAGCCTTCCTTTTGACTATGGTGTTCTTTGTAAATCGTATGCCTCAGTAATGGGTCCCCGAATAGGACAGAAGTACTCGTGCTATCTCGCTTTTCATTTTTCCTTCATGGCAAAAACTTTATTTATACTAGCATCACGTTTTATATAGTTTTAGTGATCAGTTACACATGATATATATATATATATATATATATTATATTATATATAATAATCTATATAGATATATATATATTATATATATATATATATAGCCCAAATTAATTTTGCATTAAGTATATAACGAGAAAAAGTACAGCGAGGTCCAGTAGTATGAGTGTTTTGATCTCCGTGTTTTTGCTTTTTACGGCGAATGGAGGGAGGTTCCAGAACAACCCTCTTCTTAACTGTGAACCCTTAATGATCACCTCCCTTTATCATCCTACTGAGGAAAGGCGCGCGCTCAAAAATCTACTGAAAATCCACCAACTTGGTCCACTCTTTTTTCCTGAAAAATTTGAACGAGTTAAAGAAAAATATGGCAGCAGTGCTAAACACCCTCGAGTTTCAACCTTTTGTAGCCAGAGTATAAGTGAAGTGATTTAGTCATGTTCTTTAATACTGATTTTGTTGTGTTTCGTGGCAAGCATTTTGAGTAAACATCTGCTTGAAACATAGTGTGAACTTTATAAAGTTTTGTTTTTCCACCAGAGGTATAGTAAATTCTTGCAATATCTTCGCTTCGAGTCTCAGCACTGATTGGAGTTAGGTTGTGCCAGTTTTGAAAGGCAATTGCTTCCACACTTCGAAGATTGAGAATGTGCAATAAACCTTCAGTGCAGGGATGACAATGAAACAATATGCTGACAAATTGACTTTATGACCTCTGCTTTTAGATCTACTGATGACCGGCCCGGCTCCAATGTTATTCAATTGCCAATATCTCCTAAAATATTGAAGATAAAAGAAAAATTCTTTAAATTTCATTCCATATAAGATTTATTTTTAGAATGTCATAAACTCACATTCAAATTATGTTTTCATTATACCATTATAATTTTATCAAAACTGATGATTTCAGCACCAAATTCGATAGTTTTCTCGAATATAAGGCTTAGTTAAACTGTCTTCTCACCGCCTCTGTAAAGAATCATTTCGTATTGTGTCGTTTGTCATTTTATCAGCAGTTTAATGCTGGGAGACTATTTGAATACAATCAACGATACCATTAATGTAGAGAGAGTTCAGAGATACCTATTATAGTTAATCCTTTGAGTGTTTAGCTTGAAGCTTCGCGAGTTATCGCCCTAAGGGCACCCTATTGGTCCATCTAGCTTTTTTCGATACTTCTCCCCTCGTGATTTCTTCATTCACCTCGAAGCCCTTTTCTCTTTATCGTTGTCTTGTCTCCAGTTACCTCTCTCTCATCTACTGATACTGATACTGGAATCTTTGCCAAATAAGAACCCGAGCGTACTTAAACTCATTTATTCCGAGACTGCTTCTTCAGATTTTTCTTCTTGTTTCCTCTATCTAATTATTTCAGACGCTTTTTGATTAAAAATTCAGTTCAGTCCATCAATTCTATCATCATTTTGGTTGTCCAATCACTTGCTGTTGTTTCCAAAAGTTACTGATTGCA
>NC_087220.1:23591790-23604290 GCF_015104395.2 Macrobrachium nipponense | reverse complement strand
CTTTGCCGATAGTTAATCGACTGTCATATCAAAATATCTTTGTCAAAATAGAAAGGAAAACAGAGACGTTTTTTTGTGTTAGATCTGATAATCTTGACAGGCTCACCGTTCCCGCGGGTCACATCCACGCAGCGAAAATTTGATCTAATCATGATAGGCGAAATCTGGCTCAAGGGAGATGTCAAATGAATTTTCTAGAAGTTTGTTTATGTTAATAATAAGCCTTGATGAGATAAGAAACTCGCATTACTCCACGTTGGAATAAGAACAGCGGTGTTATGAGAAGGAGTTGTATGAAGAGCACGAGGGAAATAGGATACGAAAGGAATGGATATACTAAGTGTAATTAGAACTAGAATAGGGGTGGTATATGAAGATTATCTCTTATACATTTACACATCGGAAGTTAAATTTCACATTTGCAACGTAAACGCTTTGACAAGCTCACTTTGTTCCTTCATTATTTGCATTATACAAAACTAATGGTTTAGTCGAGAAAATATGCATTTAGTAATCTAATAATCCCTTGTAGGGTAATGACTGTTAAGCGTTGCCTTGCGTGAAATATGAAGCTTTAATTAATTTTTTTCATTGATTTTTACTGCTCTTTATGATATCATCTAGGTGCGATCTTTCTGAGTACGAAGACGCGATGCATATTGTGTTATAAAAGAGAGACATACTAGAAACTTCCGATCATCTCTACTGAGGCACAATAATTATGGATGATAAAATTTCATCATAAGGCAAATAAAGTTTTTACAATTATCGGATAAAAATTCCAGTAATCGAGATGAATTCTACTTTTCAGTTTTTCTGTAAAAGAGAACTAGTGAGATGTTTTTGTCCTGTCCGATCCACACTTTTTATGTCCACCCTCAGATCTGTAAACACTACTGAGGGCAGACGGGCTGTAAAACTGGTATGTTGATCATCCACCCGCCTATCATCAAGCTTCCAGATCGCAGCCCTCTACCTCAGTAGTTTTTTTTGCATAATTTAAGCTTTACCAAATGCTTGCGTCTGGCACCACTAATGGGGCTAACAACACCACCTAGCCGTGCACTGAAAGTTTCAGACCGTGGCTGAGAGTTTTATCAGCATTATAGACGCTGCATACAGAAAACTTAATCCCAAACCAAAAAGCACTTGGCGCATTTTTTGGTGTTACAAGTTTTGTTTATTCTGAGAAATGAACAATAATAAAATAGTTAATTCTTTGATGACATTTTTATTAAACCGTTTAGATATCTTTCTCTCCCTATTTTTTCTCTCTCTCTCTCTCTCTCTCTGCGTCTCCGTGCCTATGTGTGCTTATGTGTGTATGTTGATAAAATACAGAATAGTGCTTCAGGAATTTATTGCCAATAAGACAGCCGCCTATTTTTCCTCACAGTCTAGAGAACTTGACTATGACGCCCCCTTTGCTTTTAATGCAAGAGCTGCAATTATTGTTTTCTTATGTATTCTCCAGTCAAAGTTAAGTAATCTCGTCCTACAGCCACGCGTTACACACTATGTTTCTCGGCTTGCTGTGTTTGGAGATAGGTTGATTAGGATTATAATTTATGTAACAACCTGAATCAAAGAAAAATGTTAGAGCGTGATGGTCCAAAATAACTTTTATCTCACTTATTTTTGGTTTCCATATGAATAGGATCATCGTATGAATAATAATAATATACAATAATAGATAAATCATTAGTTCAAAAATACAATATACTGTTCCCCAGTACCACAGGACACTAGTCATTCACGCCTCTACTGGTATATCCAGTTGTGAAAAAACGATAAATCTGTAGAAACACGTTTGAATTTAAACATTTCGGAGATTAATACAAAGTCACAGTTTTCAAACTTTAGTCGTGAAAGATTTAGCGTTATTGATCCAGTTTCGTGTTATTTTATTTTCTAACAATTTTAAGTGACCTTTTACTTTATTATTTCTTATCGCAACAGTTTTGGTTTTCCGCTTTCCCTTTGCCTAAGTAGCCTTTTGTTACTTCTGATTGCCTGCCTCACACGCTATGGTCGGTCACGAGTAGAACAAGATTGATGCCTTTGGCATTCTCTATAATTCAGGGTATTTGAGAATCAGGTCCCTATCCTTCAGTTAGATTCCATTGAGTTTTTCAAGTAAAAGGATCTGTTAAAATCAATTTTAGAGGTGAAGGCGAAAATCTAAGATAAATGAAGTTATTTTTACGCAAAACTTTATCTATATAGAAAATTTCGTAACCTGGGAGGGACTTGATAAGTAAAAAAAACCCTTTATATTTGTTTTGGTCGAATATCGTCATCTCTTGTAGAATAGTTGTCCCACATTACTAATAAATCCTGAAATCGTATTTTAGATACTTCCTAGATCAGTGTTTACCTGTCTTTTAAGAATGTTTTGGTGAATGCGTGGATTCGCAGGATGAACAATAAACAAGCTAGGAGTTGGAATACTGTATATAACTGTTCCCATACTTTTCCTGGTTGTCAGCCTGGCTGTCCACAAAACATTTTCCCAATTAAAGAGAGCGCATGATGATCCGTTTGGGGCTGAGAAATGAAAATGCAACGGTGTTGCCGACGAGGAAACCCTCGTTGCCATATTGCATTGCTCCTCCTAAGCCTATTATTGCTTCATTTACCTTCCAGTTTAATGGCAATGCTCATATAACAATAACGCGGGATATTACTACAATCCAAATACATACTCCTATTACGTATCATTACCTTAAGAAAATGGATGAAACAATTGGTTACATGCATAAATTAGATGAACAAAGTAAGACATACAAAAAGTAGACTCCAAAAAGCATAAACTAAAAAAATAAGGTATTTTTGGGGGGGGGAAAAATCTATGTTTTTTCCATGTTTTGTTACGGAATCATTTTGGTTAAGGGGAAAGGTTGAGGATCATGACACAGACACCATGAGAGAAGATAAAAGGGTAAGTCAGTCCATTCTCTCTCTCGCTCTCTTCTGTCTTCCACACATGCACCTCACAGATATATATATAATATAGATATATATATATATATAATATATCGATATAGAATATATTATATATTATATATATATATATATATATATATTATATGTATATATATCTATATTATATATATATATATATTATATATATATATATTAATATATATATATAATTATATATATGATATATATATATATTTAAACATATATATAATATAGTATATATAGATATATATATATAATATATATATATTATTATATTGATAAATAATATATACATATATGTATATATAGTAATCATATATATATATATATATATATATAATATATATATATATATATAATATATATATTATATATAGTATATATATATATTATATATGATTATATATATATATATATTTATAATATATATATATATATAATATATATATATATAGATATTAGTATATATATATATAATATATATATATACATATATATATATTATATATAGATATATATAATATATATTATATAATTATCTATTATATATATTATATATTTCTAATATTATACATAGTCATATATATATATATCTATAAATATATATATATATATATATATATAATTATATAATATATTATTATATATGTATATATTATAATATATATATATTATATAATATACGTATATATAATATATATATAATATTATATATATATTATATATTATTATATGTTATATATATATATTATTATTATGTTACCCCACCGCTGATACCTATTGACGCACGAATAGGTACTTAAATTTGTATGCGTTAAACCGGAGCGTCAGGCAAACTAGTTACACACCCAATCTCATCTTCTCCTCTCTCTCTATCTCTCGCAGTCTCTCCTTCTCTTCTCTCTCCTCTCGTCTCTCTCTCTCCACCTCTCTCTCTCTTTCCTATTCTAACAGGTCACAGATCAGGTCAAAGTTTTTATAAAAATGATATTTTATTCACAATGAAAAGATATAATCAAGTCTCACAGACCAACGAACTCAGTTAACCCCCAGTATTAAAATGTCTCAATTAGTAATAGTCACACCAATCTCTTTCTCCACAATTTATGGGTTTCCTATCCACACGGGACTCGTCCCTAGAACTCTCGTCCCCTCACTAATACCGCCTGTTACAAAGGCACGGAACATACTCGTATCACACACAATTTGTAAGGCAAATTCAAGATTAAACATCTTTACCAGATATTAAACAAGTCATTCCTTGGGCTACAGTAAGGGAACACTTACCCATTACAGCCTGGAACCACACACAATGTTTCAAGAAACTCTTTGGGCACTCGCCATCGTGGCTCTGCTTCTTCGCCCAGACCCTCTCCGTAAAGTCTCTCATAGATTTGGCTAAGCCACGTCATTATTAACGGACATAAGTTAGTACTTTTACATATGAACCACCAGAACTGGTCACAAACCAGTTTTGGAAGGACACTTGAACAAACCCCATGAACTCTCGAACATTGCCCGCTTGAATATGCATCTTCGTATCACTCCATCCCAATCAATGAATTTATTAGCTTCTCATTCATATTCATATTTTTAATAGGATCTCAGGCTTTATTAGGACATCCATATGTAAAAGTGCATAAGAATTCGAGAAATGAGAAGCATGTGGTTTTACAATTTTCAACACGTATCTGGTAATTAAATACAACCGGAATTATTGTTATCCTATACTTATTGAAATTTACGATAATAATTAATATTTTTGTACATTAGCATGCAGTATCGTGTATGTAAATTCAGCATAGGTTTTGACATACGACATTGTAACTCTTAATGAAAAATATCTACATCAGTCTACATGGTCCTTCGTGAACGTGGCTAAAGATGGTGATTTTTCCTTCATTTCCCTAATCTAAGTTTTCAACCCAGAAATTCTTCACATAATAGTGAAATATATTAAGTGTTCAAGGCTCAAGAATAGCCCCACTCTTCTCTCTCTACCTGTAAATAGGCGCTCTTAAAATATAACCTCTAGAAACTGTAACAGCCGTCAAGTAAAGTATCACTTCCTTAGATCCAATTTTTCTCTTGCCTTCCTTTTCGTTTTTTTTCAGAAGTCTCCGTAAATGGAAATCGTAGGGTTCACAGAATATTATATATCCTCTCTACACTTTATCACATTTACTGGCCACTTTTAGCTAGATTGGTATAACTTACGTTTTAATTTGAAGCAAGATTTGCATTTTTGCAATGTAAAAAATAAGATTTGGTTGCTCGTTGCATAGGCTACCTGTCTAGAATAGTGGGCAATTTAAATCCAAGAAAATTCCCCCGTACTGCCAAAAAGAGAAACTTCTTACAGCTTACATTCTTATATTTGCACTCCATTTCGCGATTCGAGAGTGATGCAAGCAAAAATAAATCCCCCGAAAGTTACAGTACTCTGTTATCTGCTGATACCTTTTCCACTTTCCCCTTTAACACGTAACCCTCCAGTTTTCCCGAACCTGTCCAGGCTCTTCTTTTGGCACTAGTGCCCCCCCCGTATGATCCAAAACCAAGCTGACGCTTGGTCGTTTGAATATCCAAATAAAGTTGCAAGACTAACACCTAATGGTTTGGTGTCTCACTAGGTAACTCTCGCCCTTGCATAAAGGTGCCCTTCCTCCATCCTGGACAGTTACATGGCCTTTTTTTAGGTTCACAAGTAAATATAAATCATAGTTTTTATACTTCCATTTTATATTTGGTACATCTCAACGGATATCTCCGAATACGAAGCGCAACTGAACTAATAATAATACATTACATCTTATTATCGTTGACAAATTTGGTCAAACCTCGGTAGATTGAAAAAACAGCATATTTTCAAATTCGATTCCTTAATAAAAGAAAAGGAAAAATTAAATAAACAAAGATATATTTATATGATTAAGTTTAAATAAAAGCGAGTGATTCTTTTATATTGTTGGATGTTCTCTACACTTTCTATTTTCTAAATAACAATAAGGACACTGGGAATCATGAAAAAACGTTAACCAAAGCAATATTGAATTTAAATGCACCTATTACAGTCAACATAATTACAGTTTCACGTTTCCGCATTTTTTTTTCGGTGTGTGAATTGTCCACATTGGATTTCTTGACAGTTCATTTTCGCATTGTAAATATTGCATGAAAACACAGAAACTAATGCGAGAACCAAGTTTTGCACTCCTAGATATACACTCATAACAATACGATAAAAGACTTCGAATGTAAGATAAAACCCATTATTAGTGCAAATCTAAATCGCTCTTACTAGATCCATGATTATCATTAACACTGAACTTTCCAGAATATGTTGCTATGTTCTCAAAATCTTTGTCCCTGAATGCAAAGCATTGTTTGAAAACCTTGGCCGGACCGCTGTAAAATTTGGTTCAGCCATTCAAAGGAATCATCGAGATCAACCTTTGATATTTTTCCAGTTTCAACTTAGGGTGAATGTTGTTGAAAGGCGTAAGCGAAGTCTAGTTTTACAGCTATTCCTCATTCCACGTTGCAGTTGGAATCAGGCGTTATGCGATACCACGTTTTTGTTGGACATTCCATGTAGTCTCTAATAGGAATGTGACTGGGAACTGCTGTAAAGATCTCTTGGAACATTATGATTTAAGGAAATAAGAAGATTGTTAGAGGCAACAAAATATTTTTTTTTGATGGTTTAGCACAACTCGGAAGTAGCAGGTCATTCGGTGTTTAAGAGGGTTTGCCCATTCACTTAAACATTTCAGGGGAAAAAACTATTTGCTTCAACACAAGTTGATTTTTTTTTTTTTTTTTTTTGAACATATGCTCCCAACATCTCTTCATCTACCTTTCAAGGTAGGCGGCAAAATATTTATACAACCATAAGATTGAAATATTTCTGTCAAAATAAGCCAGGAAGTGATTACCTGCAAGGTACCATATAAGATATTACTAGGAAAGTAATAGGTTAGGAATACATCTTTTGAAGTCATAAAAAATACATGCGGAAGTACCTAGAATAAATTGGCACGATGCCGTAATATAAATAAGAACAATTCTCATATGGAGATAATCATAAAATGTCAACAGACTGCACCTTTGTCATGTTCTTGAATTTGGAGGTTTTTAATTCGTCGAAGTAGCAGGATTCGTTCTCATCTTCCAGTTATCCTGTGTTCTTCATTTCTTTTCTTTTTTCTTTTTTCTTATTTTTTATCTCTTTGTATTCACTTCATTAAAGCGAAAGACTGTACAGACAATTGGAAAGAAACTGTAAACTTACAGCATCTTTCTAATAGCACTGTCCGATATAAAACGATCGCCTAAAACAGATTTTTAGTTATATATGAACTTGTGTTGCGTTTCCTTACACGCAGAGACATACAACTAACACATATACCCACATACTACAATACCAGAGTTTAAAGTTTCTCGAATAAACTTGTTTTTTCGTTAACATAACAAGACAGGACTGTCCCCTTTGCACATCTGATACATTTTATTTTGTTCTATTATTTTTATAGTGTAGTTTAGTCAATTAAGCCATTTTTTTTTTTAATTTGTCGACTTTCTCAACCATTGAGGAATAGGGCAGAACTAAAGTTTTATGTTCTGTGTTAACTACTACTTTTTTTCAGGTTTTGTCCGGACACGAGAAAAACATCCATATCTCATCATAATACAACTAAATTGACTCTTGATTTTTAAACTTATTACGCATGAATATTATGGTATTTTACTTTACCTTGAAACAATTGTATACATTTGCTGACTAGAACATGCAAACATTACATTGATGCTAAATGCAGAAATGTTTTCCAAGACACAAATTCAGTAGAAGTGTATTCTATCTCAGATTTTCAACCTTGAGTGCGCAGATATCTTCAAGACGTTGCCGATGATCAAAAGAAGCCATCATGTTCGAGGAGGTTGGGGCCGTACTAAACGTTTCGCCATAAAAGGCTAATAGGGGGTTTCATGCTTGCTATAAAGACTCTCTTTGAGTAGTCGTTCGTTTCAGGAAGTGTATCTTCTACCTATGACTATGATAAATGTACAATGACTTTTTTATTTAATTATGTATTGTTTTTCTTTTTTGTTATAAAAATTGCTTTTAAAAGTTATTATAGCGATTAACACCAAGGGTTAATACTTGTGAAACTGTAAAAGTGCAATGGTTTTCAATAGTCACTTTATGTAATCTTTTAGAACGATTAAAACAAAACATGATAAAAAAAATAATAACAAAATAAAAACACCAATTTAATTTTGGAATTTCATCCATTAAGTTGTCCATGGAGTTTTTTCCAGAAGTTGTGAGTAAGAAACAGGAAACTCTACATTCTAACCACCTAACAATAAATCAAGTATTTTTCCTATTGTAAAAATATAGTAAAGTTAAATTAGCAAACTTGAGCAAGGACTCCAAACTGTATTACTGATAAGAAAACTGGCTTAAAATGAGCTTCTTAGTTGCTATACTTTCGAAATAAAACACCAAATAGTGGTCTGGCAAAATGAGAACTATTTTTTACTTTAGCATAAAAAAGGATTACAAAAGAAAGAACCGATCCCTCCAAACTTCAGCTAAAATCCAACGACAGTTAAAATGAAACGTTCGGCTTCAATGGAGAGACTTATTGACGGTTTTTAACTAAGTAATGGAACAGATCTTTAGTTGTCACTTTATCCTGAGACAAATGTTTGGCAAAAATTGGCAAAAGGCTTGTTTCCCTATCAAATTTAAACTAATGCTGCTTCAGCACCTATTAATCTTGTAGAGTCCTTTCAGCGTGGCCCTTAATTGCCAGCTACAGGCTATTGCTCCCAGGAAGCATGCCCGTAGATCATTTTGAAAATTTGCAGGTTGAGTTTTTGTAAAGGTCAGTTGATAGTTTTGGGGGGCCCCAAAAAGTGAAGAGGTAAAAAGAACGTCAATTCCTCTTTTTGCCACGCCCTTTGGTTGCGTTGCTCGCCCAGTCTAACACCAACAGAGAGAATACTGTTTCATCATAAAAATAGAGAAGACTCCAACCCAAGAGTCTGATAGTGGGTAAAACAGCAAACCATTTTTAAAGAAAAACTTGCCTACGGAGGGACTTCCTATTCCGAATAATAACAATAAATAATAATAATATAATAATAAGAATAATAAAATAAATAATAATAATAATAATTAATATATAAAAAACTAGATATTGTGAAGAATTAATACTTTATATAATACATGTAAATAAATTGCACACACACATACCACAAAGTTACAGGTTTATAAAGTGCACCCGGTATCAGAAACCCCATTTATTTATTCCATGAGAATTAATTGGTTACACTTCTTAAGAATTGCCACAACATATGAGTTTTTAAATTCATAAATTTATTATTAATTAATTGTAACGTGAGCCAGAAAAGCTGAAATAACGTTTGCTTGGAATGGAAGTCTGAACACAAATAATAACAACAATTTCGTACTATTCATTATATATTTATTAGAATATATAATATATATATATATACATATAATTATATATATATATTTATATATATAGGGGAGGAAGAGGTTACTGGTGGTAAATTGAATGCTGCTACAAGGAACAGAAAAAAACAAGAAACAATCACTACCCTTTAAGAGGAAGCCCCTTTACACCCATGAAGAATAAAGATCTGAGGAGGAACAAAAAAGGTGTTGGACTTTTCTATTATTTGGTTGAAGTTGTGAAACCATTAGGCTCATAGCAAGAAGCTAATCTTCTGATTGATTTAATTTCCGATTAATGGACAATCAATGAACTGACTTGGATTTTCTCAGGAGTGATTGCTTTTCAACCCTTCCATATCTCAAATTGCCTTCTGTGTTTCATTTCCAGTCTTTTTATGATAAGGATATTGAACAGTTTCCATTTTTGCATCTTTCGACATTATTAGACTGTACAGGGAATATGTATAAGATGACTGATCAGGATAATCTATCTGTTTGTCTTTCATTCAAAAAAATTATAATTTTCATAGAGAAAAAAGTTGAAACTTCAACTAAACGGAAAGGAAAATTGCTGACAAAGATAAAAAATTTAAAAAAAATTTATTTTGAAGAGTATACGATTGCAGATCAGCAGATATGTCTGACTTTACCTTGTATTCAAATAGCAATTCGTGTGGCCGTCCATTTAATTTGTAACCGGACCCCGAAATAGCTCTTTGTCTCCCTTAATATATTTGGAAGGAACAGCTGCATATGTTTGTAATTAAGTAAATGGCATTATTTTTCAATAACGAACGATAGAAAATGTTCGAAAACCTACTCATGGTAAACGTTGGATGCCATTTCTGGGTATAATGAAACTCCTGATTTCGACCAGAATATTTGTTATTTATATACTCCTTTGAATCTGAGGTTAACCCATGACAGGGTTTAAAACTGCATGAACTGAAAGTGATTCCTTTAAAGGAAAACGTATTTTGAATGGGGCGTTTACTACAAAAAGAGGACCACAAATAGAACATTATGTCCCACTTAAAGTAATTTTATTTAATTTTCCACCCCCATGGCCCCTAGCTCTTTAGCAAAATACAAAGGAGTGAAAGGAGAAACGTTTTATCAGTTCTATTTTACAAAGCAATATTTTTTTTTAGTTTTTGTCTCAGTAGAGCAATTAATTTCTCTTTCATTTAATAATTCAATTTCCCCAAAGTGGGCATGGGCTAACAAAATTCAGGATCCTTCCTGATGCTTGGGCCTTGCTAAACACCTCGAGAAAATTCATTATTTGAAGTATATTTTCCGAGACGCAAGAATGAAACATATGGTAATGACCAACTGGAACGTTATGTATATTTAGATTACTCCTTGGTTTAGTAGGTCGGTAATAAAATTTAATGTTTTCAATATTCTCGTTAGTAAGTCATTAGAAATCGATAACGCCTTTACTTAGTGGATTTTCTTTCCGTATGCCAACATAATGGTAAATAAGTACGCTTTAAAAGCCATGAGTATTTAGTTACTAGCACCCAGTGAAAATATTAAATATTTAGAGAAGTGGCTACTCGAAGTTTATCTTGCTGGAAAGATTAGATAAGGTGAAAAAAATGTTATCGGCACAACTGCTATTCCAAAATGAAAATGGTTCATTTGAACCAACTTGTTTATTGCTCAGTGATTCGATTTTACCATTTTAACCGAAAGATTTTCGTTTTTAATTGAAAACCCACATCTGACTGGACAACAATAACTGTAATCAGCGACTAAAATTTTTTTTTATTTCCGGAAAATAACTAATCTTCGAGATAATTTTTTCATCACATGCATCTGGCAAAACAATAACCTCTAACCTGTGGGGTGGGCGGGGGTGTGGAAGCAAGCCCGTGTACTGTGAATTTTGGGATCGGAGGAACTATCATACAATGAACCTATTGTTCATTCCATAGCGGAGGAACTAAACGGCCATGAAATTGGTAGCTGAGAAATTATTGCTAACGGCGTGAGAACAAGGTCGGTTGCAGTGGCTCTGGGTGATTGGTTTTTCCGTTCATAGCGGAGGCCGTGTTATTTGTGGGTCCATAGTTTAGATCGAGGCAGGCTCGGCCTCAAATTTACTAGATTTTTTTAATCCGATCCTTTATTATGTGCGTTTTAGGTTTTTTGACTTGAATGGAAAGAAAGCAAAATAAATGTTTTGTATCTGACTTCAACAAAGGTTTTGGGCATCACTTGTATCAGGCCACTTTATTTTTGAAAGGTATAATTCAATTCAATGTCTCGCAAAATAAAATTTGGAATGTTTTCAAGAAAATAATTGTTACTTGCGGGCCGAAAGTTAAAGTTAAAGTATATCAGAATTTAACCAGACCACTGAGTCTGAATTCACCAGCTCTCCTAAGGGCTGGCCCGAAGGATTAGATATTTTCTTTTTTACGTGGCTAGGAACCAGTTGGTTACTTAGCAAGCAGGACCTACAGCTTATTGTTGTGGGGATTTCCGAACCACATTCCGAGAAATTAATTTCTATCACCAGAAATACAAATTTCTCATGAAGTCGACCAGTCGTAGCAGCATAACTACACTCGTACCAACCAAGGAACTGTTGCGTGGGGACGGAAAGCCGATGGAACTAATTGTTTTTCGGATGTGCAATTGCATTGAGGTTTTAATTCCATATTATTTGACCAAAATAGCTTTATTTTGCTAAAAATTTTCCCTTCCAAATTTGCTATAATGATATTGTAACTAGAGTAACTCCGTGGGACTGGGTATCCTAATTGAAGCCGGTCAGTAGTTTTATCTAAAACCAGTAAGCAATTGCAAATACCAGCATATTCAGACTCCCCGTTTATCCTACGGCAATTTAAAAACTAGTATATCCAGTACGATTAAATCATAAATAGAAATAATAGAATAAACAAAGAAATATGAACGAAGCCACCCAAAAATAATAAACAAACACCTTGGAAGGTTAACATGGGAATTGTATTTCTAAACTGAAACCGACAGAGACGAAGTAAGCAGAAAGCCTGGGTCTCAGATTGGC
>NC_087220.1:23566352-23583852 GCF_015104395.2 Macrobrachium nipponense | reverse complement strand
TTTATTACTAAGTGGTTGAGGACCTGTTCGATGAAATTCTACCCCGATAACCCTCACACTGTCTCCACTTCAAAGGGACCTACTGATCTGTGCCTGCCTGCAGTGTACAATACGGCAGCAAATGCCATCCAAACGCCAAAGTTTCTCGCAATAAAAAAAAGATAAAATAAAAAAAAAAATGTGGAAACAAATAAGAAGCTGTCACTGATCTGAGAAGCAAAGGATTACATGAATCTTTAAAGATTTACAGCAAGTCACTAGACTCCACTGAAATGGGAATCTATTTCCTCCCTGCCCAACGTGAAGTCAAGAAGACCGTACTCTCCCAAATGGGAAACACCCTCTCTCCCACAGATGAAGAGCCCGCATCACCTGTAGACCGTATAGTACCTAGCCCGAAACCTGAGAAGAGATGTACGTTGGTATTTACAATTTTCTAATCATCGGTATAGCTAAACGCCATAGTAATAGAGAGTCAAGTTTCTCACAAGCTCTGGCCCTTTTATATCTTCCACGACACAAGTGCAATATTAAACACCAGTAATTCGCTCATGTATCCTAAGGAGTGAAGCAAGAAGATCTAAATTGTCGGAGAGATGGGAAAATGAGGCGTTTGTTCCCATCCACTCAAATGATCAACTCATTCATTTCCAAACTTCGAGAGTAGCTATGGATACAATAGATATAATTTCATTTAATATTACGGCCTCAAACGAAACATTCCTCTCTAAAAACATTTTCTGCAAACTCTTCAAAGGCATCATTGCATTCCAAAAAAATACTCATATAACCTTTGGGTAAGGTCTTATGATGAGAAAAGTCCGGTTAATGTAAACCAACCATTTCAGTTTTTATAATACTTCTTGGTATCTGAGCAGTATCCATGACTCATTCACAAAGAAATAAAAGGGATGGTAAATACATTGGTTTTACATAAGTAAAATTAGTCATTTTTAGTTCAGTTGCTTGACATCAAAGAATAAAGGAAGTCACCGAACTATGCATCCACGAGAAAGAATTGGTTGTTATGCACAAAATCGTTTGTCTTTCAAACTGAATTATTGTTACCGCTCTTGTAGGAAAGATGTTCTAAGTTTCAGAGGACACTTATGGTTCGTCCCTGTTTATGGATTTTAGGTAATGCTTTGTAAATTAACATTCCTCGTTAATAAGACTACAGGCATTGTCTTTTCTGTTCTACGTTGCATATTATTATTATTATTATTATTATTATTATTATTTATTATTATTATTATTATTATATTATTATTATTATTATTATTATTATTAGAAATAAACAGGTAATTATTTTACAACTATAATTCATTTACGGAATGATAGAATGGAGTCATGTCAACAGAAAACAAGCAGAGTTGAGTAAACAGAAAGAGCAAAGCATAGGGATGAAGAAAAAAAACTATTTTAAATCAATGCATTAAAAGCAGTTGATAAATAATTGTACAAAATATCTTAAAGGAATTAGGCAATTCGTTTTCTAAGAGTATATCAGTCGATTTATAACAGCGCTCAACTAAACTGAAAACGCGAGTTAAGTCAAGGGTGAAGAAGAAGCTTTCAAACTCAGTTTTTTTTTTTTTTTTTTTTTCAGGCGCCTTTCTCAGCTCTCTCTTGTATGTTTTCATGCTATCATCATACTTTAGCTTTTATCACTTTCTCTCTCCTCCTACACTATCTACCTAACCTCCTCCTCCTTAGGATATCATGAGACTATCAGCTCATGAGCATAATATACACTGGGAAAGCATCAACTCAAAAAGTTGTAACTAAATGAGAAAAAAACTAACCCGCCCTTTGCTTTCTTTTCTCACATGTGAACCTTAGAAATTGTATATAAATGAACCACCACAACCGGAGAAATAAATTATAAAATCTATGGAAGAAGGTTGATAAACGATGCTGTAGAAATGCAATGTTTGTTATAGCTATTTTCATTTTTATCATCCCGCCTCATTTTTATTCCTGTTTTTTGAGGATATTGAAGGAAGAAACCTGTGAAAAAATCAGGAGCAAAAACGACGATGGAGAAAACGATCAAGTCAAGAAGAGATACACCGAAGTAACGACTGGAATAGAATCCTGCCTCATGAAATCAAGCTTGTATAGTCTCATCCTCCATCTCCATTCCTCTTATCTTTTCTTGAAGAAAAATATGATTTTGCTGAAACATCTTATATCTAATCGTGATTTAATAATTTCGGCTTTCAGTTTTCAGTGTATTTAAAATAGTATGAAAGAAATGAAGGTAAAGAAATAAAAACTACTTGATGAAATCGCTTGATATTTCTTCACAGACAAATTTCCGTTCAAGACAAAAATTATTAAATTTTCGTGTAATAGATGAAAGTAACGAGGAGAAACCCAATGGCACCACGGAAACAGAAACATAAGCGGAAAGCCTCGCATCATTGAGAAATTCGCCATAGGAACTTTTTTTTTTTTTACTCATTAAAGTGGGCAAAACTACTGAATTGCTTCATTTGAAAAGCAAACCGGTACTTCGTTTAATCTGCGAGGCATCCCAAGGATGTGTGGTGATTTCAGGACATTTTATCCTCCTGAAGTCTCTTATATAATTGTTTCCCATGTTATTTTATAACTATATTAAAGAAGGAGAACGTTTTCATATATCCTTTTTTTCTGTTGGCAATTGTAATCTTAATGTGAGAAATTCTTGGAATTTTTGTGATGGAAATTATTATTATTATTATATTATTATTATTATTATTATTATTATTATTATTATTTTGTCTCGATGCGCTAATCAGACGTTAATTTAATCATTTATACTACGACTAGAGTTAATTTGGTAAAAAGGCTCATTCTGTGTACCATCGAAGATTTGATGTATTCTTGCCAGGCTATTGAAATTTTGTCATGATAAAAGAAGTATGTTGAGCATTTTCATACCTAGTCTATCTCATTTCCATTATTCTTAAAAAAACATACTTTTTTATTTTGGAAGTTTTTTGTATTTTTGGTATAAATCTAAAAAGTTAATTTACAAGACTGAGAATTTCCCTTTGCTCTAAGGTGGGAAAAAAATGTTCTACCAGTTTCTAAATATTCCTTTATATAGGCCAATAATAAGCAGAGAAATGTCATTTGTAGCTAATGGTGGACATACTATTTTTTTATCTTCATTTCTTTATAAATTGTAAGTATATGATGCACAGGAGGTTGTTTTTGTCACCTATTGATTTCTCTGTTGCAGAACTCGTTAATAAATAAGATTTGCGGCAGCTGCTTTACCCCAATTAGTTTTCTCTAAGTCGAGCATCACGTAGAGACTTATCGCCATAAGCAGTAATTGTGGAGTTAATTAATATTGAAACCGCTCGCGCTCTACTTTTAAGCGATGTTGTCTGGTGGAAATCATTTCATAGTGAATCAGTGGAAACCAGTGTTGATGCAAGATTCATGAGTGATGAGAAGTGAAGTAAGCATGGCAAATAATGAACCCTGATACATAGTCATTAAGACTGTCCACTATAGAATCATCAATTTATTTGCAAACCGGTCTTGCTTCGACAGATTTGCCTGGCCAGCTAACATTATTGAGTGTTAGCATTTCACGTAAGTTCGTTTCTTTAGTACTTTAAAATCTGATGATGGTAGGAGAATAGAAATGGTCCCATAATAATAAAGATGTAGTTGTTATCTCAATAGTTTTCACGTCGCAATTTGTTGGTAATATCATTTAGTGAAATCACTACGTAAATCAGAAATTCTTGTAGTTACTTAATATATGATTATTTATGAACATCTTGTTGCGCTTTGTTTACAAGAAACCTCCAGCATGCTGTGGTTACCTTGCAATAAATTTTACCGTCCTTTATGAACGTTCTGCGTAATTATTCTTTTTATAAATCTTCCCTGGTTCTATATTCATGATTACCGGAGGTTTTACAAAACATGTACCTGTCAGACTTCATTCATCTATCCTTGTCTTTAATGGAATAAGACAAAACACTGCTTTCATCTGGGAAAAAAAACGAGAGAATGATAAAGGTTGTTGCAACTATAGTTTTTTTCCACATTTACTAAAAGTCGAATACTAAACCATTACTGAGATTAGAACACAAAATAATTATCAAGCACTTTTAACATTGCTATTTTGTAAGTGTCAATCGTCAGCTTTAATGTTACACGCAGATAGATCAGTTACATCAGTGTAATTCATACGGAAATGAATACATATAAAGTTTAAGAACAATTTCATACTTTAAAAGACAATACTGTAATAATATTTCCGAGTATAATATCATTAGTAATTACATACTGAATAAAAACTACTTTGATAAAGACTAAAAGATAGAATTCTTTCACACACTGATGATCAATTATTATGGAATGAGACGAAAATCGCAAGCTCATTATTTACTAATGGCGCAAGTAACTACTAAAGTAATACTAATTCATGAAAATGAAATGATTCTGCACACAAATAATAATTATTACTTTGTTTCAATATTATGGGTAATTACTCTTCATACAGGATTCCCATCTTTCACCAGGACTTACCTGCCCTTACCAGTCAGGCAAGAGTATCATCAATGCCATTTTTAAAGAGTCATAAAGCGAAAACGAAGCAGAGCCAAATTATAGATTTTTAATTTTTTTCCGGGTTTGATAATTGACCCTACAAGTTCTGACTCCAAGAGTAATCCGATACCAGGAATGGTTAGAAAATGAGGCTTAATGATGCCTTCCATCATGCATGATAAGTCTTGTGAAAACTTCTTTACCCGTTTTATTCTATAAAATTGTGCACATTTAATTACTTGCGCTTTCTTTGTAGGAAAATTAATAAAGCAAAATACTAAGGATTTCAATTAACGGCTTGTTGCTTTTATTTCATGCTCTATAAAGTTATTGAAAATTAAAAAAAATATTCGACGATTAGTTTCACTTTATTGTTTTCCTTTCATAGTTCACATCGAACTCTTCTGCCATCATCATCGATCAACGTTTACATTCCCATCATATTAACTTCACTTCTCTAATATTAGACACCCATTTCCATTCTAGCTTATAGAAATGACTGATTACTATTTTAGAAGGAATTACCAAAAACATAATGTAGCTAATAATGTCAGAAAGAGCAAGCAGAGGTAGATTACTGGTGCTCAAAACTATACCAAGAAAACTAAGGAATTCACACAGGGCATTAATCCACTACGCACCCAGCAATTATAATGCAGCAACTATTCACTGCGTTGCCAGGTCATCTGAGGAACATATCAGGGTTGAGCGTAGATGTGCTAAAGAATGAGCTCGAAAAATATCTAAGTTACATCCCAGACCATCCAAGATTGGAAGATGTAAAATATACCGGAAGAAGCATTAGCAATTCTCTGGCAGACATTAGAGATGTCTCACATTGAGGGACCTGGGGGAACTCGAACAAGCGGTAATGTCAGTAAGATTCCGTCAAAAACCTGAGGTTCGACATAGAGAAGTCCGAATACTTGTGTCCACTCTGTGAGGCCCTTTGTAACACCGCCCTAACCTTGCTTCCTGGGGTGAACTACAGAGCCACCGAAATGCGAAATGCGAAATAAGTGATATCATAAGTTTCCTACAGACCAGGTAATTATACACCAGATTTCACTTACAAAAAGCATTATACTATATATATTTATATATATATATATATATATATATATATATATATATATATATATATATATATATATATATATATATATATATATATATATGTTCATAGCCTAACCACTTGTTTGTTTACATAGTTTTGTGTATGAGTGTTTTTTTACTTATTATTTTTTTTCTCCCCACTCTGTCCTTCTGTCACCTTCTATTTTTTACTCTGTAGGTTGTCTCTCCAACCTAGTGTTGTTGTACAATAATGTTTACATTTAAATGTTTTAGTGTTCAACTTTTAATTTTTAAATATATACGGTGTTTTATCAGTGACGAGTCTTGTATGTTTGTATTTTTATCATTCCCAGCCTTGAAAATGCATCGAAGTGATGTGAACGTCGGCAATAAATTATGTACTAAGCTGAGACATGCCTTTACCTCTCCACCTTGTGTATATATATATATATATATATAAATATATATATATATATATATAGTATATATATATATACATATATATATATATATATATATATATATATATATATATATATATATATATATTCGATGTGTAACATCCAATGTATATATTGACATACCTTTTGAATGTTTTACCAATTTCCACTATCAATGCTTCCTGATATTCAGAGTCGACGTACTTCAATAAGCCGTATTAGATAAGGAGAGAGAGAGAGAGAGAGAGAGAGAGAGAGAGAGGTGCAGAGGGGGGGGGGGGGGGGGGGGGGGATTTGGAGGATGGTGATGTGGTTCTTTCTCTCAGCTAAACTATCCTAATGGTAGGGATAGAATATTAAGATAATTAAAAGAAAAAAGGGCAAAACCGAGATATGTATAAATCGCAAAGCTTCTGCAGACTGGTGTTTCTATAATCAGGAACTGCCCCTGGCAATATTGTTGCAGTTCTGATCTGATGATGTTCCATTAATATGCGGTGAACTGGCTGCTGAAAAGAGCTAGAGGAAATATCAGATGAAAAGTCAGTTATCTATAAATAACTGAATTAAACAATAGAGAGTGAAAGTTACGAAGTAAAACTAAAATAGTTTTTTGACTTATTCATTCAGTATTTCTGTTTTTTATCATTTTCTTATTATTCATTAATAAATAACTTTATAAACAATGAATACATGCATGTAATATAAAACATAATTTTTTTGGGGAAAGTAGAATACGCTTATAAAGTACAACGTATATGCAAATAGGCAACAAAAGACTATAGTATATTCTGAAACACTAAAACACTAGTGCACACACACGCGCCCGCACACACACACACACGCACAAAAGGTAGGAAGAAGTCGAGAAACCAACTGAAAAATTTGCACATAAAGCGAAATCCAAATACACTAAAAACCATTTTGTAATCCAATTAAAGTAACAGCTTTCCCCTTTGGTTCAGAAAACTAGATATGAATTGGCTAAAGGGACCTTCAGAAGGGTAATGGAATGTATAATTTGGAGAGTTTTGAGATGTTTATGGTCGGTCTATGGAAAAATGAATGGGGAAGACAGGCTTGTGCAAAAAAGTGTACGGTACTTGTGCGTTAGAAAAAGAGAGTGGAAGACATAGAAAGCACTGAATAGTTTGAGATGGCCTCATCGTCCAGGAAGCGAGAGAGGGCAATGCAAGATGGAGGTCGTTGGCTGTGTGTTCAGGTGCTTGTTAGTGTGTATATGATACACTACCGCCTGCTGATCCTTTTGAGTACATTGCATGGAATGGCTATTGTCGGAGAAGTCTTCTAAACATGAAGAAAGTTTTTCACGGTTTATTCCCATTTTTATATCGAGAAACGTCTTAAGGTCTTTGATTTATTTGTGAATGTTGGTATGACCGTTTCCTCTCGCATTTAGCTTCTGCTGACAGAAACGTTCTGCTAAGCATTAACGAATAGAAACAAAGAAATGCCTTAGGAGCAATTACATTTCATTTAATCAACCTTAGTGACACTAAAATGCAATGGTCCGTAAGTTGAGCATATTTCAAGGTAATTAAAGGCAATAGCAAGCATGAAGTTCGTGAAATTCAACTTTATCACTATTAGTCTCTCTCTCTCTCTCTCTCTCTCTCTCTCTCTCTCTCTCTCTACTCTCTCCAATCGCAGGAAAAAATAAGAAACAATCATTTCAATACTCATCATTAATAGCTCGATTCACGAATAAGTCATATATTCATGGAACTACTAACCGTGAAAATTACCACTCCAGTCATCTACAGAGAAGGGTGATGAACGCACACAAGAAACGTCTTCTCTATCTTGCACTGCTCACGTTTTCGTAGTATGACTGCCCTTCCATTCCAATATATGCAGTTTCCATTTCATTTACCTCACTTGTTAGGCTTGTATCTAGCCTCAGGCTTTTCTCTATTAATGGCATTAGTCAAAATTGTCCTACATAGTACTTTTGCAAGTTTTGATCAATTTTGCCGAACGAATATCTTTAGTAAAGCAAAAGTATACTGATCTTCGAGTAACTTTTAATCATCTTCCTTAGTCCCCCCCCCCCCCCCCCCCCCCCCCCTCTCTCTCTCTCTTCTCTCTCTCTCTCTCTCTCTCTCTCTCTCTCTCTCTCTCTCTCTCTTTAAATCTAGATATCCACATCATTACCTCCGTAACCAAATTTTATTCGATGTCGCACCTTAATTTTCATATTCATAATCCATCTCCAATCATCCTCTCACTAATGACAACGTGAGTAAAGTGAAGAAGAGAAGGATGAAGTTGCCATCAAACAGATTTTTAATACTTAATGTTTTTGTTCTTGTTTGTTGTGTTAATGTCCAGGGTTAGTAACTTCTCGTAAAATTTGTGAGTAGGAATAATCAGAGTGACCTCCGTTTATAGATACGTAGCTAAGAGTAAATGAAAAAGGAAGGAAATAGTAGACTGGGTGAAACAGGAAGGGCAGCAATGTCTCAGTATCTGTAAGAATATCTGGAAGGATAGGATATATACGGAAGCCTAAGTTAGGTCTTTCGAAGAATTGTTGAGCTAGTTTTTCAGTGTGCAAGTTAAACTTGAATGCTGAAGGATATCCTTTAACAACCGAAGAAATGCACTTTACTGTCACCTATATAAAAAGAGAAAAACAGAAGTAAACATACTTGAAATAGTGTTTTGATATGATTGTCAAATAAACTATTGGCATCCTCATAGTTGTACAAATCTCATATTCAAATTGCATTCTGCCTTCTAATACTCTGCAGTTCTGCGTATGATTGTTTTGCTTGAGGTCTCTAATTACGAATATGTTAAAGGAATTTTAATATATTACTATATTTTACTTTATTACTATAAAGCTACAGTTAATTCCAAAGTCGCTAACTGTTGAATCACTGTAAAAAATTCAACTATGGTATTTCTTTTATTAGACTGACAAATATATATTATTATTCACAATAATCTCAAAGTATCATGAAGTAAAGGGGAAGTAAAACGGTCGTTTTGTCTTACCTCAGAACGCCCCGTTTAGCAATTGGCGCTGAGACATATTGGAATATATTTGAAAGGATGCTGCACAACGTTCCGGGAACGAATCCGACATTCGAACATATTGGAAATGCATCCGATCCCTTTGTGTTGGTGTCCCTTGGCGACTGAGACAATTCCTTTTCCTCCCAAAGCTTCCTGACACTCCAGCATTGTCGAAGACATTGCCATTACTTCCTGGAAAGCCAAAGTCTTGGGATATCTTGGTTCCTAGGTTCTCGCCCCTTCAGCTAACATCTGTGAAGATATATTAATTCTGAGGTAGAGTGAATTAGATATTGAAGGACATTTGTAGCTTAATGCGTATATATGAATGACGGTGATGTGATCTCTCATATATATATATATATATATATATATATATATATATAATATATATATATATATATATATATATATATATATATATATATATATATATATATATATATATATATATATATATATACCTATATATATATATATATATATATATATATATATATATATATATACATATGCAACTGAGATTTATTTCGCATTATAAGTATTACATAATTTTCCCAACTCAAAAATCTATTCCTAAGTTGAAAAGAAAACCATGTAAAAATATTTACCATGATCCACTTATATATAAGAATAACAGATATGTAGGGTACATATGGCACCGCTGCAGTAAAATACAAGCATGCAAGCAACGGAAAGAACAATGTTTGCCAGTAGCACTTGCGCTCTCTGTGATGTAAGTGGGGTGGAATCTATTATCACGGAAACAAAATGGTGGCAAATTACGCATTATTTTAGTAAAGCAAGCGGCACTGCTGCGCCACAAAGACACTAGATTTCCACTCTAGGTTAATGACTATTAGTTGAAAAAGAGTATGTTCTGTTTGTAAGATATGTTTTATACCTCCTCAATCACCTAGAGAGATCTTGGAGCCATGTGATATCCCAGTTCCTGGTATCCAATAGAATAATCTAGCTCTAAGTACTCTGCTTTCAGCCCAGCATCTGGTATTCGTTATCAAGAGGATCATGGGAAACCACACCACGTACCAGGTTTATTTTTTCCAATTCCCATTCGACGATTACCACGGCTAAAGGTAATGGATTCATATGCGCTATATGAGGGGCATCTGGAAAGACATATACAGTGTGCTAAGTGCCAGGTCCCTGTTTGCTTTGTGCAGTACTGATTCAGTATGTACCATATGTAGGAGTTGTCTACAGTGGTATGACCTCTTCTTGTCTCCCTCCTAAGGATTGTAGGCAATATTGACCAAGTGCATAGCTCTTCTTCAGCTAAAGGTGCGGAGGGAAGACTGCAGTTAGGGTTTGAATTTTGGAAACCTCCTTTAGAATTACCTAATGTATATGAATGGTAAACTATAACTCATCAGTCTGATCTCTTTTTTTTTATTATTTTAATAATAAAAGAATAAAAAATATTCATATTTAAAACCAATGCAAAATCAATGCAATAAAGTTATTCGTTTTGTAACTGTTTTCGTATATTTTATTGTCGAGCAACTGACACAAATAACAATAAGAATAAAAATACATATCCCCGGAAAAACAATTTATTGTAAATTTGTATGGAGCAAAAATCAATTCAGATATCTCTGTGGTAATTAAACTGAAAATTCGTGTATATTTTACGGCTAGCTTCCCCTTTGAAATAAAATCAAAATATGAAAGCGAAATATCGCTTTCCGTTTATTGGCCGTGTAATAAAAAGTTGCGTATCTGGAATTAATAAAAATAAAGCATACATAATCTTAAAGGTAATTCATTTCGTTATTGTATGGTGTATAACACTTTGCCTAATTCTATTAGCTGAAGATAAATTTACCTTTATAATTAATCGCATAGTTTTTTACTTAATTAAGTCAAACTTCAACCGGTAACTTGAATTTTCATACCATACCATGTTGTTACAAACATTCAACTTTAAAAATGACCCCGAATGGATATGATAGCATAAATAGTAACATCTCTGATAGTTATCCAGGACGCATATTTCCTGTAGCAGTTGCCACCCGAGAGAAATTCTTTGACATCAAGCCGTGGTATCGACAAAAGTCGATAACCACCTCCCATTTACCCATGTGTCCCCTCACTACATTTCGGTTCTCACTTTATTAGAAAAAATCCAGTGCCCTTCTCTTATGTCATCAGAAGACTGGTATGAAAAGTAATACCTAAAACGCCCTAGAACGAATTAACTTAATATACACTCGACCCTTTGGTGATAAGAAGTCTATGTTGAAAATAAAAAGAGTCAAATCGGATGGTCATTGTAGCTGAGAAAACAGCCATCTATTTCATTAGCATTTTTAATGAGGATATTTCAAGACAGAACAATAAACAATGTCCCAATTGCAGTGTGATGAGATCAATAATATAACCATAGAGATTTTAGCCGGTAAGTATAGATTGTATTATTTTTTTTTTACTACATTCACTTACTCTCTGCAGATGTTCCAGAACTAAAGGTAACAGGTTCCTCCTTCTTCCGAAGGTCTGCGACCAACAAATGAATTTCCAGGATATCTGGAATTAACTTCTCTCATCCAGACAACCAGATTAATGGAAATTCATTTGAGTCTTTTCCACGTAAAAATGGTCGTAGAAAGGCGGCCTCGTATTTTCCTCGAAATGCACTGAAAGTTTAACCCAACGAAGATTTAGGATTTGCGCTTTGGCGATAACAATTAATTCAGTATTTAGCACTGACCCTCGATTAATAAATCATTTTCAAAATTAATAAAGATCTTTTTACATAACGTCATAAATCGAAGCAGAATACAAATGGTCCAATTCCTCAATCATTTTATATGTTAAATGCCGTTGTTCAAATTTTAGTATGTTATTAAATTTAGTTTTTTTAATAAGTTTCAGTTCTTGTTGGATATTGCTGAATAACTATAAATTATACTTTATAAAGTATGTATCATAAAATTCCAACTTACCCCTCCACTGATATTTAAACTATGGACAAAATCAAGGGGAGATACGGTCTTCTAGTTTTCTATAATGTGAAAAAATATGTAGTTGAGGTAATAAGCTGTGATGGAATTGAAAACTGATTTGTCTTATTGAATGGTAATATTTTCTGTGTGTGTGTGTGTATATATATATATATATATATATATATATATATATATATATATATATATATATATATATATATATAAAGAACAATGTTATTATTTGTCATTAGATTTTCACCAGTCATTCACAGATAAAAATTGCATGTGTTTTCAGTGACTTTAATAGTTCTCTACGTAAACTATTTCTAAGAATGGAGGAAGTCTGCCGTAGTCATGAAAGGAAAGGGTGAATGCTGCACTATCAGATGTATGAAGCTTTTAATGGATGTCGCTGTTCGTGTAAGGTCGCTTTGACAGTTCCCCTTAACAATTGAAAGAAATGACAATCCCTTTGTTAAGCATAGCTTCTGATCTGGAGACTCATTTTTCATTGTGAATGGTTTTATTATCTGAGTTGATTCACAATAAATTACGAGGATTATTGTGCTCTAAATGAGACTTATCATCTTTCATCTTTTTCTTCAATGAAAAGAGAGAAAAATAAAAATCAACGATATTTTGCTGTTCTTTCAGCATCAGTTGACAGCATTTCCGGTTAATTCACTTAACTAATAACCATGTGCAATGGAGTCAACGCTGAGCTGATTTTTAAGGTTAATTTGATTAACTGACCAACATTTCTGCAGGCGAAACCTATTTCACAATGATATTGCCAGAACAAAACTGAAAATAATTATGCCATGGCTAAAACTCAAAAGCCATATGTTCCTTTTCTAAACATGTTTTGCATTGTTTGTTCGGAAATGAGCAGCATTCCAGTTAGCAGAAAGAAGGGCATTTTTCACATCCTGGCCCTCTGCATTTTGTGATTGCTGAAGCCTCCTTCCATTTTTCCATTCCTTTTTCTGTAATAGTTATCTGGTTCTGATGCAATTCTTTGCGAGCGAATCCTGTGAAATTAAACAAACAATTGGCAGAACCGACTCTACTGCTGTTGTATGAAATCTGTTAGTTTGAAAAACCAGCGTTATTTTCGCTCTTCTTTATTTCTGTCACGGTGAGCGGCCCCGTTGTGTATCTCGTATTCTATGTAATGGACAACTTGGATTAAAACAAATGTATTTTTTTCTGTAGTGTTGCATAAACCACCTTCATATATGCCTGGTGAATTACATAGATCTTATTCAGGAGGGGATGATAAATCATTCTCATTTTAACAGATTATGATTATCTATCAAATATACGCCGCTTTATGACAACTTGGACAAAATATCAATACTTTGACTTGATTTATTTCGGGCTGCAATAATTCTGTCCCTTGACATTCTGCCATAATTTAGTGATTCCTTTACAGAAAATGGAACTGAGCTTGTGTTTATGAACTTGAAATATTTGGAACCACACCAGCCGCAGTTTTTACCTTTTTACTTGCTTTTATTCAACTTAACTTCTGCGTCTGTCTGTCTGTCTGTCATTAAATGATCAGTGGGACAACAGTGACCTCTAATGACCCTTCAGTGACCTCTCCCAGAATGTCAGGAATTGTATGAAACTTCGAATTTTTTACAATTTCTTTGACACGGTAGAAAGGTTAATAATTTTCACTCTCTTTGACTCGGTAGGATAAGTTAGTAAATTGGCGAGCTTTTCAAAGCCTCTTTGGATCGACAGAATTTCGTTCGCTACAATCATAAATTGGTTACAATTTATGTCAAATCTAAAAAGAATAAATTAAAAAATTAAATGTGTTTTATTGAAATGCACTAAGAAGTGACAACTCATTTTTTGAGACACCGCGATTTTCTTTCAATTAATCATCTCTACAAAAACCAGAGCATAGGCGGCAAACATGGAATAAAATGCTACTGTATCTGATCTTTTATAAATGTTAGAATGAAAATTTCATAGTGATATAAAACCCTGATATCGATCTAGAACCATATTAAAATTGATATTATGATTTTTCAATAACATTTTCAATATTTTTTACAAAACTGGAAATGTATCTTTTCTTTAGTCTCCTTGCTATTTATTCACCTCACACAAGTTCCGCCATATTCAGATGAATTTCTTTTCTTTCTTCCACTATCAACTGATTGCAACAGAAATTCTGCTGTCGATACAGTCACATGCGGCAGTTCTCTATAAGGGAGAATTCGACGAAAACCGCACTGATTCGCTTCATGCATATCCAATTATAAGGGGTGTATTGAAGCTCTCTTGTTTTGTTAGTACCTTTATTGAATAACTTATTATTCAAGCTATAAACGCTAAAAACTACCCATAGGCAAGATGCTTTCTGATCTTCCTCTGCCCCTGTGCAGAGGGCATTCGGAGAACCCAAATCTCCGCCAAAGCTGAACAATCCACACAACTATCCACCAGTTAAAGGTTTATTAATGAAATTCGGACCTCTTTCCTAATGTTAGGTCGTAGCCCAAAATTTTTCAAGTTTCTTTATGTGATGTACTTAAACGTTTTGTGTTAACCTGCTGAAACAGGCGAACAAACAAAATGGTCTGAAAAAAGTTTAACTATGTCGAAGGTAAAAGTCTTTCATCCTTCGGGTTTCTAATTCCATATCTCTCCCTTTGACAGACTTTAACTCTTATCCTCGAAATATCCAAGAAGTCACTTGGTGGATACGGCCATAAGCTGATGCTGATATAAAACTTTGCGGTTATTTCTGCTACTTCTCCTCTTCGAGTTTTTAAGTTAGTTGATGCAGGTCACTCGCAGTCTCTTCTTTTTTCTGCTACAAACTTGTCTCAAAATTAAAAATCCACTTATCTAAAAGTATTGAGAATGAAATTTCATATGACTCTGCTGTAACTGAACAGCAGATGAACTGGTTTGGGTAGCTAATCTTCGAGACATTTTTCATCACATGTCCTAGCAAAAGCATAACCTCCAACTCTGTTGTTGAGGAAACAAAGTACATGTACATGAATCTGTATCAAGTGAACTAATTCTATTATACAATGAAGTATAGCTATTCCATTACCTGGAATATGAGGCTCTGATTGGGAGTAAATTATTCCATGGCAGGTGAGAACAATGGTTGATTTAGACTGTCTGATTGGTTTCCCATTCGTGTGGAGGTCGTTAGTTAAACTGTATTGCTCAGAGTGATAATGCCCAAAATTTACTTCAGTCATTCACTCGCTGTTTATGCTGCTTTAATTAAAAAAAAATGAATGAGAAAAAATATCTTAAATATCATTCAACAAAAGTTTTGTCTTTATTTGTGTCTACCTGATTGTTGAACAGTCTGACAATTCAAGGTCCCAGAAAATTATGAATCGATTTCATCTAAACTTTGTGATGTGAACACGGACAAAGAGAGAGTTGCTATGGGTTTTAATTGTATCATAGCTTTGATTCCACAGTATTGAGAGATCATTGTTTTTTTTTTATTGTATGAATTTGTCACTGTTACATCACTGTGTCAATCTCTTACTTAATACATTGATTAATAATGAATACTCCGGATTTATGGTTTTCAAAGACTGGTATCGGGGGATTACGACCTATGAATAAGAGGGCAATTGTTAAAATAACCTTTATTTCCTTTGGCAGTGACAGAGGTATTGATTGTGCGAATTAACAATTTTGAGTCTTTATCGACCAAAGGAAGTTGAATATTGAACGAAACTGTTCATACGTCCAATATGAAAAACGGACGATACTCTAGTCTTCAAAATCTTAAAAGATGTATTAGAACTCACTCAATATCCTTGAGTCACAGAGGCCGAGGTCATTTCTAAAAAGGGGCACATTCAACAAAAACCACAAGCCTCTTCATATGCAGTTAGATAAGCACAAAATAAGAATGCTAAAATCAGACCTCAGTGATGAATATGATTCTCGGTATGCTGCTGCATGTTAAGAAGAGTGATGGTCCTTTTCAGACTATAGACTACGGGCACCTAAACAAAATTAATCTTCCGTAACAAGAGCATGAAGAAGACACCTATGCATTCGCCGTTGGAAAATCCACACCAGGAAAAAAAACAAGCTTTGATCTGGCATCCCTGGTAATCGTATAGGGCCCCATTGAATTAAATGATTAGAAGTTTCTTCTTGGCGGTTACACCCCAGACTACTGGAGTTTCTCTCTAAAAGGGGTAATACGCTAATCGACGTTGGTTGTAGTAGGACATTAATCTTCTCACTCTTCACAACATTAGAAAAACAAGAACAAAAGAGAGAGGGTGACAATTCGCTGACCATAGAAGATGTAAAATGAAATGGGAATGAGAATTACTAGTAACTTAATCACATTTCCACCAAAATCTATTTCCACTTCAATTGGTTTGAAAGCCTTTTGCCTTGAAAGCAGGATATATCAGATTATGGCTTGAAAAAAATATACAGTAAAATTGACTGCACTCCGTATCATCACACAGGAGACCAACTCGAATAAAGTTGTAAATAATTCTGAAATATGAAGTCGTTCCTTGTGACCTTTCTACTGTATGTTCAACCTTTTCCAGGTTCTCTGAAATGAAAATATTTCGGAGAAAATACCTGTTATCAACATTAAAAACTACAATGGATATATTCATTGTCAAAAATTTCATGAGGAGAGCTGTTCAGTTTAAAAACAAATGCCACGTAGACTGAATTCCTGTAGTTCTGGTACAAGCAGAAGTGTCATTATCAAGATTCATGCGACTTGAGCAGTCTTTTAAAAACAGTATGAAACAACAGTTTTCACTCACTTAATTGCATTCTGAGTTTAATTACCGAGATGGCAGCAAAGATTCTTGAATAATCTCTGTACCGGGGGATTTACCTCTCAGCCAAACTAATTAATTTCTATTTACTCTCCTCTTGAATTACCCATGCAAAGAAGTATTTAATGCAGCTTAGGACGACGGAATTTCATTCGGAATATGTGAGCATACCTCGCTTCATCATATAATGTTTCATCGTTTTCTTTACTCAGAGAGCAAACGTAGAGGGACAGTTTGTTATTAGATAGAGATCAAAACTGTATCTACGACTATATCATAATAATTATTATAAACAACTCAACAACAACGTAAAAGTAACAATCATAAGTAATATTATTAGACATACTCTCATAAGGGAAAATGATGAAAACAAAAATAAATATTTCTTTTCTTACGTGAAAAGAGTGTTAGGCATTATTTCAGAACTATTGTGTCCTAATTGAGTTTTAACATAGTTACAGCGATTTCAGATGAAAATCTTTAAAAATAAGGGTTACCCAGACCACTGATAATAAGCACCAGTATTATGGAAGGCAACACCGCCCTGTCCCCACTCCGCCCCCCGCCCCCAACACAAACTGGGAATTGGGGT
>NC_087220.1:23543852-23558852 GCF_015104395.2 Macrobrachium nipponense | reverse complement strand
GGTAATATGCCATTATCTTGCAGGACAGAAAAAAATCTGTCGATGACTTTTCGGAAAAGATGGGACCGGAATTCAAGGGTCTGCTTGCTAAAATTTAGATTTAGTTTTCAATGAATTGTATATGCAATTTCCGACATAATCTTTTTAAGTAATAAACATATCATTATTACTATTATTAATTTCCCCTAACAATCCCCACCTAAGTATTCACTATGTGAATGAGGTTACCATGGTAAATTATTCTATCGCTCATTGTCTCCATCTATAAATATACTTCTCAAAAGCTTTGAAATTTTTTGAAAATATAACACAAATAGAATGAAGTTGTTCCGGATTATTTACGACATAAAGGCAGGAATGTGTGGTAGAAATGTTCGAGAGACTCGAAGAGTAATTTCCCAGAGCTGGTATTACGATTGATTTACCGTTTATTTGATTAATGGAGAATTCGAACGCTCGGACGAAAACAAGATACTGAAAAAGAGGACTATATTATCCCATTTCAGTGTAGTTATCCCGGTGTATCAATTTCCCCATAGGAAAAGCTTTGCGCTCAGCATTCCTCCAAAGAGAAAAAGAATATTATCCCATTTGGAACGTGAAGGTATCGACCGTTTTTTTTTTTTTTTTTTTTATTTATTTATTTTTTTTTTTTTTTTTTTTTCTTTATTTATTTATTTATTTTTTTTATTTTTTTTTTTTTTTTTTTTTTATTTTTTTTTTTTTTTTTTTTTTTTTTTTTTTTTTTTTTTTTTTTTTTTGGAGAAATCTTACACCTTCCTGGGAATAAGCTGCAGTTATTGAGCGGTTCTCAAGAAATAAAGCTTGATGCTAGTATATCAGAAGAATATAATTTATATCTTTAACGACCTATGAACTTCAGAAGTAGCAACAATATAGCTCTCTTTTGAGTTCTTAGCAAACACTCACATCAAATGTGGTTTTTTTGTATCGAAATAAACCTGAATTACTTCAGTCATATGGAATCTTATCCTTATTATTTTTTTTTTTCTAATCAGAAAGTCATTTTCTTTTATCATTTGCTGAGAGTCGACATAATATTTTTTTTTCATGAGAAAAAACGAACCATGAAAGACAAATAATGATTTACACGATATGGAATCGAAGGTTCTGGTAACATGAAATACACGAGAATATATGAAAATTCGGGTTACATCTTTTGTTACAAAAAACAAATGTCATTCACAAGTGGTATAATAAACAATATTCAATATCTTTATTGTATTTCGTGGTATATATTTGGAGCAGTACTGTTCATTTATTTCTCACAAAATAATCCAGCCTGTCACTCTCTGAATTGAGGATAAAGTACTACGTACCTATAATCGTGGACTATTCAAAGTTTTGGAACCGAAAAGGAAAGGATATAAACCCAAAGGGAAAAGGAGATATCAAAAAGTCCCAGAAACAATTAATAATATTTAATTCTATTGTGGCAATAAAAAGCTGAATTGTTTATTACCTCTACTCCTTCCTTTCTTTTAATTTCATTGTGTTTTATGCTCATTTATATTGTAATGTTTTGTTTTATTTCTATTTAGTCTTTGCATATTCATATATCTATTATCATCTTGCTGGCTTTGTTTATTTAATTTTTTATTCTTTTGTGTTATTTTTTACCCCCTTACATCAGGAGTGGTTTTTCTTCTTCGTTTTTTAATCGTTTCCTTTGATTCTAAATGTACAATATATTCCAAGGAAGATGAATGCGAGCTGTACCGAGATCCTTGGAATTCTGATATTCTGAAAGAGACTTGAATGTCCCAGAGCGTGCTTTTTGCTGAAGAAGTCAATCTAATTATTCGGTACATTTGAAGTTTAATCGTTAGGAACTTGAGGAAATCTTTACGCTAGAGCAGAGACGATTCTTTCTCAGCAAATTTCAACGACCTTTAAGGCAATTTGTCAGTTGAACGACATTAAAGGAATTAGTAAAAATGTAAGACGAGGATGATATTTTTTGTGGTGAGGAACCTTCCACTGTAACGAGGACAAGAAAATATTTATATAGTAAATAAAACACTAAAAGGTGTTAGGCAGTGATAGAATGGTATTATGACAAAATATTAACATATTGAATTTAAAGGACTTTGTACGAATCTTTCTTGCATGTGACTGCAATTCAACCATCATCCATTTGTAGTCTTATTCATAACTTTCTGGTAATGAAAGTGAAAAATCTTTAGCGACAGATAATTCAAGAATTCATATATGGCAAGGTTAAATGTAAAAATGGAACGCTCCTCCTTTTTGGAATAATTATGAAATTAAATGGTTTTATCGTAATGTACACTCCAAATTAAAAGGTATCTGTGATCCTCGAAATTAATTTAGGGGAACATTTGACCATTTTCGTCTAAAGTATGCATTTGAACATAACTTTTTGTTATGTTTGGTGTTCGCATCTTTTATCATTATTATCAAATATGCACTAAGAGCTTTTAAATTTTTAAACAAATATATCCAGAGTAGGTGAGAATATTGTCATTGTACTTGATAGAGACTTGAGTTTTTCTGGTTTCTTATGTAGATAAGGATTAAATGAGACCCCTGGCGGTAATGGAGTCTCTAATTTATGTTAAATCTCGTATGTAGCATAGCACCCATATAACTCAAGAGTTTCCAGTATTTATATCGTTTATTATTATTAGGCTACCACATGTATCCCCCATTATAAACAACAATGACAAAATATTTTCAGCTAAAGAACAGTCCCTGTGTACTGTAATAAGGGAAAAGGTTTTCTTGGGTGTCCTTTTTTTTTTTTTTTTTTTTTTTTTTTTTTTTTTTGATCCAGAACAGCACAAATAAGCGAGCATCACTTTGCCAGAGATTACCTCTACTACAGGTAAGATAATCCTGTAATTAAATTTTTAAGCTTACATACACATAAAATTATCCTGTTTTCGCTTAGAAGATGAACTGACTTTCAAATTTTATTTTCTAAACCGTAGTATGTATTGCAGTTTTTGAGCTTTTTATGTAAGTATACGCAGGATGTAGGATAAAATTTGATATTCCGTATAGTGTAACCATTCGTTGGTATTTAGTATGGAATATTCACTTTGATCAAAACGTTTAATAATCGGTATAACGAGATTGGCAAATAATCTATATTAAAGCGTGGTTAAAGCCAATTACTAAGGACTTTTTTGAAAGTGGGCTTCGTCATTGATTAATTATTACAATTGAAGCTAAAATTAGTAGCATATTGCTCCTAATTACAATAAGCACTTTGGGTAATAAAATCTGCATGAATAACCCAGGTGATGTGAATATTACTTAAGACCGTAAACACATGTACCTCACTGTTTTGATATCCAATTTCGTATAGTGAAATATATAATTATTTTGAAAATAGTTACTAACTTTTATCATTTCATGCCAGTGGTCATTTTTTTATTGCAATTCATCTATTTTTTTTTCTTTTTTTTTTTTTTTTTTTACAAGACGTATATGACTTGAAGGACTGCATTGCCTCCAAGTAGTGGAGATTATGTTCAAAAAGTTTTTTTTAATAAGGCAGTCAGAAAAATTTTAATCTGGGATTTAGTCTGACATGACCATTGATGCAGTCGATGAAGAGTTCTGGCGGATTCACAGATGATAGAGGAATGACGGAATCAATACCAACCAAATGGGACTAGGAATGGTTATTAATCTGAGGGTGACCGAGAAAACTGAAAAATATTACGATGTTGATTACAGCACGGGAGAGCAGCATGTAGATACCAGAAAGGGCTGCATTTTGAGGGACAACCAATATCTTCAGCACTTTATAGAGTGGTTCTCATCCCAACCACCATTTCCAGATTTTGATAGTATTATGTCGATCACATAGAAGTAACAGGATGTTTAGAAACAAATTCTACCTCATAATGCACATAATGTTGGAATTTGCTCAATGTTAATATTATTGGCATACTGTTAGCAGCAACTTTGAAAAAGTCAAGTTTAAATGAAAGAAAAGGGTCAGACCCTTGCGAGCTGCCATGACAGGAGTAAAAATAGAAGATGCTGCATGTCCAGTTGAGCATGAGATGTTATTTAGAAGAATTTCATTTATCAGGAACTCACACGAACTATTCAAAATTAACTTTGAGTATGAACTAGCTCGGTATACAATGATGTGTGAAGTACATCCACTGTTTAGTGACACAGGAATTGTGGAAAATACTATTTACGTTATTGATGGAGAGATATTATCAGCAAATCTAAACAGGTACATTAAGTATGTAAAGAAGCACTACGAAAGAAATGCCATCGTTATATTTGATGGATATCCAGAGAGCCTGGCAGAAAAAAGTACAAAATGTGATGAGCATGCTCCTTGACTGATTAATTCTACCAGAGACAACAAGCCATTGCAAATGCCATTGTTGTATTTGATGGATATCCAGAAAACGTGACAGAAAAAAAGTGCAAAATGTGCTGAGCATGCTCATCGAATGATTAATTCTACCAGCAACAACAAACCATAGTAAATTATTCTTAAATGAGAGAAATAAAAGCCGGTTTATCATATTGCTCATCAATAGATTGATCATTGAGGGTTTTACTGTAAAATAGGCAACTTAAGATACAGACACACTGATTGTTGCTACTGCTATTGAAGAATCTATCAAAGCTGAATCAGTAATAATAGAAGGGGACGATGCAGACCTCTTAATTATTAGTCTTGGGTGGACCAAACACAAAAAATTTACATCTTACAGCCGGGCATATGCAATACAGAAAGCAAACTGTATATGCCATCCTCCATGAAATTTGGATCAGTCATCAAGGTTAGCATTCTTTTCTTATTACAAGCCTGCTGGAAAATCATGAAGACCTAGAAGATATTGTTGCCATGTTTAAAGAACCATCTGCTGAACCTAAGAAGATTGCTGTAATAGGAAAGGCTTTCAATCTTCAGTTATATGGAACTAATGAATGTGAAACCCATTGTGATTCAAGATATCGGTGTTTTGGCCAGTCACTAAATAAAGTCAAATTCACTTTGGTTTCTTTACTTCCAACAGATGCAACCGGTCGATTTCATTCCTTACATACATATCACCAAATGCAGAAGTAGTTAGGAAATTACTTGCCACCTACACAATGGGGTTTGAATGCGACTACCAAAGGACTGGTACCAATCAGTACAGATAAAACCCTGGTCCTCCAGGCCTGTTAAACATTGTATCATGCAAATACTTCAAACGTTGTATGACTACAACCTGCAGCTGTAGAAATGCAGGCTTATAATGTTCTGTGATGTGAGAGTCTTGCAACGGGCTGTCGTGTTCAAATGCTGACATCATTAGAAACTTACTAATGCCAAAGAGTGAAACAGCTCATGGAATAGAATAATCAGAAAAGAATAATAGTTCACTACCTAGCTGCTATTATAATCATTCTACAAAATAACCCAACAACATTTTATGATCTTCCTATATTGAACAAGATAGCTTGTCATGCTGTACATAGCGAGAAAATTAACACTATCATGGAAGCCAATACTTCTAATTATGCAGTAAGAATTGGTATAGCAATCACTACCATTGATAACTTCACATTTTGGGTGGATGGTTGGGTGTAGGGGTGGTAATTGCGCCAGTGAGCATTCACTGTCTGTCCTAAGCCAGAATAAGAGGAAGTCCACCTTTGGGAGACGATTTTCGAGCGTTTTCACAACATTGGCACTAAAATGGTGCAATGTATCACAAAAATTACTAGAAGAGTTTTTCTATATAAAATTTTAGGTAGATTATTTTACGTATCGTCATATTTCTCTTTAAAGTGACTCCCAAGCAAAAAAGAAATTCCCCATTTTTCCCTCTTTTTTTTTTTTTTTTTTTTTTTTTTTTTTTTTTTTTTTTTTTTCTTATTCAACCCCCTATTGATTGGTCTGTATTGCGAAGGTCTGCTTCGGGAAAACAGAACAAGTTGACTCTATGTTCATCAGTCATCAAAACAAAAGCTGCAATAAAACTAGCAATATAGTCTGGATTGATTTTGTAGAAAATGTTAAACAGAGGGCTGGAGGCATTACAATCTTTAGCTATACATAATGAAGTCCTTTGATGTAAAACAAGAACTGTCTTCAATTAACTGTTAGCGTGCCGGAGACGTTACGTCACCAAATTTCGGAAAAGGCAAACGCGCAAACACACATATATACATACATGTTTTGTATGATATTATTTGATATAATCGGGCTATTGTGTTTATACTTAAAGAAGACTTTGTTTAGTGCTCACAACGCAAAATTGCATATGAAGTCCCTCAAAGTGTATAAAAGGGAAGGTGTGTAATGCCAGATTCCCTAATGACCTAAATTATGAGAACCTTGAAAAGCTGTATCTTCGGTGAATTAGAAATTATCATCAGAATTTCCGGATAAAAATCCCCAGAGACTCCACAAACTTTCGTTTCTAAAATGTTCAACGTATCAGAATTGACTTTTGCAGAGACATACCTCCGGAGGGGCATCGCCTTCTGTTGAACTCATTATACTATGATCGCCTCAGAAGCAGAGAGCGAAAGCAGAATCCATGCACGAGGGAAAACTGGAATCGCTAATCAACTCAACATGGAAAGAGATAGAAGATGAATCCAATTGATGTATGCTGTTAACCCAACACTTGTCACGAGATATGAAGACAGTGCTAAGTTTGGGTAAAAGTTCAATATCGTTAAAAATTTTGTTAAAAAAAAAAAAAAAAAAAAAAAAAAGTTAGTGGAAAATAATACCTATTAACGGAATATTTTGAACTATCTAAAGGTATAATTTATGGAGTTTATAGTAAACGGGCCCATTTTAACTATATTCTTAAAAGATCATTGTAGCTCTAAAATCTATAAAAGAAGATAGTAATCAATATATCACTAAAGCCGACGAAGGAAGTTTTATTGTCATTATCAGTAAGGAAGTGTACATAGGTAAGATAAGGATTTGTAGATATGAACCGTTGGTATGCAACTCAGTTAATCGCGAATTTCACTGTCAAATCAAAGTTTCCCTCATATAACGCATATAAAGACACCCATATGAAACAGAATTTTCTTATGAATTCTACAATCATCACAGTTGGCAGTCATATATATTTTTGTTTAAATTCTTCCCAAATTCTTGCAGACTTTAGTTAGCACAATTACCAAATCATATATAATTAATTCTATCAATGATGTAAAATAAACTCCCAAAGTGTAAGTTCAGGACGGTGAATTTATTGATGGCATCTGAATAACTTTGTACCTGTTAATGACGTTCTAGATGTTTTGAAATATGGACTAGATAGATTTTTTTTATTTTATCGGTTATTATTATATAACAATGAAATAAATTTTGTATTAGATACTAGCTTTGTATTTAATGATAAATATCTTAGACAGAAAGTCAGTACATTGGTGGAAAATTGCTTTTCATTCGTTTTTTTTTAACTTTAACATGGAATGTTATAAGAGTAGACTAGCTAACTCCATTTTAACAATGGGATATGGTTCCTGTATGCTGACAGAATCTTTAGTATTTGGAAAAATTCAGTTCGACATGGATGGTCCATAACACTTGATTCAATGTAAAGGTGAGAAGGAAAAAAATAAGACAAGTTTTCATGGATGTCAAAGTAATCAGAAATAATAGCTTGAAATTCAAAGTATATGGAAGCGCAAGGTCTTTATAATGAGTAAATGAAAAAAAAAATCGGGAATAAGATATAGTATGTTTGTAAGGGTTATTAATAAAATGGATCTTAAGTATAATTTTACTGTGCACGATATGACTGAATGTTCTCTCTTACCAAACAATTCTTTTGTATTACACTGGTGATGCTGGGAATGAATAGCATTTAAAAAAACGTAAAATGTCCTCTGCTCTCTATATTTGAATAATTTAAATTTTCATAACTTGTATTGTGAGATAAGAGATTTATTTTCATATTAGGAGGAAAAAGAACACATGTTTACTTACCGGATGAATTTCCTCTTCCAAAGGATTGAACGCAAAATTCATGTCCTGAAAATTTTGTCTTCCTTCAAATATTTATGTTTATTTCGTGGTGAGTAAATGTACTTCAAGCAGATTTTGTGTGTATATAAAACCCCTCTCAAAAGGCCTTAATCAAATGAAAATTTGATCTTTTAATAGTTCTCAAGATAATAAAACGGAAAAAATATCCCCAAAATAAGACAATTAACTGGCCAATATTCATATGGGGAATTTCCAAAAAATTATAAACGCTGAAGGTAATCTTTTATTAGAACAGGATATCGGGTCCAGGTCAAGCAGGGGTCGTCGTCAGTGCCGGTATTATTCCGTAGGCGTAGTTCAGTTCCGGGCCGAGTTCGTCTTTGGTATAGGGCTGATATTGGTGCTGGTATAGCTGGTATCACGTGAAGTTTAGACCTTCTCGCAGGTCATCTTCGGACGAGTTGGTTGAAGGACTGTAGACAAGAAAGTCCCTGCGGCGGGGGCGGTTAATCTTGTCAATCATGGTCATCCTATTCGATTACGTGGTTTTTATAGTGTGGGGTTCCGGGTTGCATCCTCCCTCCTTAGGAGTCCATCACTTTTCAAATTATAGGCGCTGTTTCTAGTTGTACACTTTTCTACATGAGTACTGGAGCTACTTTGGCATCTAATTTTTCCAGGCTCCTTTTCAGGGGTCTTGGGATCATGTCTAGTGTTCCTATGATTACAAGTTCAATTTCCAATATCTTATATCATATCCGTCTTATTTTTTATTCCAGGCCTTGATACTTATCATTTTTTATCTCTTACTTTCTCATCTAGTCTGGTGCCCCATGGTATTGCGACATTAGTGAGTGGTACATTCTTCATGGATTTGTCAATCTATTGGCACATATAATCCTATCTGTTCTGATACCATAGTCCCAGAGGATCTTTGCCTGATCATTTTCTATCACACCCTCAGGGTTGGTGTTTGTACTACTTATTACTGCAAGCTAGCGGTGTTTCTTGCACAGGCTCCATAGAGGGCTTTTGCTATTGAATCATGCCTCTTTTTGTACTGGTTATGTGCAAGTGCTGCTGCCCGGTCTTTGCTTACTATGGTCTTGTTTTTCATATTGCACGTCCTGCATATGGGTTAGATGTTGCTTACATCTAACATTTTTTTTAACATATCTGGTTCTTAGGGCCTGATCTTGCGACGCTGTTAGCATTCCTTCTGTTCCCTTCTTGAGTTTTCCTTCTGTAGCCATTGCCATGTTCCATCACTGGCCAGTTCTTTTGTCTGTCTCATGTACTGTCTATGCTTTGGTTTGGTGTGCCATTCCCCCATTGTGTTTTTCATTCTCCTGGCTCTGTATATTTCCGGGTCTTCATCAACTTTTTATCAGTCCTTCCCATGCACTTATTTAGCCACTCATCTTCATTGGTTTGCAGATATTTCCCCACTGTTCTGCTCTCGATGTTGACGCGGTAGTCCTCTCCCTCCTTCCTTTCTTATTATGTATAGTCTGTCCACATTTACTCTTGGGTGTAGTGCTTTGTGCAGCCATGTGTTTCCTAGTTTTCTGGTCTATGCTGCGGAGTTCAATTGTCGTAGACTATTACTCCTGCAGTGTTTATGGCTTTCATAATTTCTTCGGCATTGAGTTTTGACTAGAGTATCGCCTTAAGTCTGCATATATTCTTTCCTGATCATGTCCTTCATCTCTTGGTGTTTTATATTGTGGTGGATTGAATTTTCTGTATTGCCAAAATTCTTCGTGTGTGGTGTGTGAGAGAGAGAGAGAGGAGAAAGCAGTGGTTGGTGGAACGGTAGTTTTGTGATAGAAACAACTGTGAGTGTAATTGAGGTAGTTGTTTATTTTGTGTTGTTTTTGTAGTTTAGTACGATGGCGAGTGTTTCGAGTGAGTGCTTTTTTTGATTCTGGATGCAGCAGAGGTGAATGTGTTTTCGGCTGCCTGGACTATTTATATTCTTTGGATTATCTGTCTGGATTTTGAGAACTGCAGTTCCTCCTTAACCTACGGACTATTGCGTGGAAGTGGATAACAGATTGGATTGCTCTTGGATAATTGTACGATTGATGTTGACGACTCGGAACGAACCTTGATTAGATTGTGGCAAGGATATAAGATTGATCTTGATGACGACGACTATGGCTGGACCTTGTAATTGAGAGTGGAGTCGTCCTTGGAGGATAGATATTCCTTTGTTGACGATTGACGACTGGAACGAATATGGATTGATCTGGACTACGGATAGTACGATTGACGTGGAAGTACCGTTGGCCACGGTACTGTGGCTCAAGTGCCATAGTTGGAGTGCTGGAGGCACTATTGGCCTATAAGGCCACTTATATGTCATATAGTCTTGGGTTGAGAGTTCGTTTATGTTAGGTTGTGGGTTTATTTTTGTATTGGTTGTTTAGTGTTAAGTGTTATATGTTAGGAAATATAGTATTGAGGTATTTGAGTGGTTTAAATGTCCTTTTATCTAAGAGTCTGGTTACAGAAAGTTGTGTAGTAAGGAGACTATTGTCTGTAAGGGGGATCAAGGGTGTGGGGTTCCTTTAGTGCATCCCGCCACATTATTTTTTTATCCACTTCCAGGCAGCCGAAAACACTTTCACCTCTGCTGTAGCTAGAATAAAAAAAAAGCACTCGCTCGAAACACTCGCTATCGTACTAAACTACACAACAATACATAAACAACTACCTCAATTACACTCACTTGTTTCTATCACAAACTACCGTTCCATCAACCACCCGCTCTCTCTCTCTCTCTCCTCTCTCTCTCGTCTCTCTCGTCTCCTCTCTCTCTCTCTCTCACTGAAGAATTTGGCAATACAGAAAATTCAATCCTCCACAATATCCTCCCCTTCTATCATTCCTAGGTTTTTGTATCCTGTCTTCTCTATGTGTTTAATGCTGTTCCCATCTGGTAGATTTATTCCTTTAGTCCTTGCCACTTTCCCTTTTTGTATGCTGATCAAGGCACATTTTTCTGTTCCTAACCCCTCTTGATATCCTCAGATACAATTCTTACAGTCTGGATTAGGGTATCTATTTCCTTGATGCTCTTACCAAAGAGCTGGGTGGGTTACACGAACATCAGATTGTTAATTCTGTTACCTCTTTTCTTGAGCTGGTACCCAGCATCCATCTTCTACAATACTTTTTTCATGGGAATCATGGCTACTGCAAAAAGTATTGGGGATAGTGAGTAGCCTAGAAAGATCCCTCTCCTAATGTTAACCTCTGCTAATCTTATCCTAGAGCTTGTAAGTACTGTATTCTATTTGTGCATTGTATCTTTTAGGAAGATGATGATATTTTCAGTTATTCTATTAGCCTCGTGTGTTGCATCATGTCGAAGGCATTCTTGTAGTCAATTCATGCCGTGCTCAAATTGGTTTTCCTTCTCTTGCTCTTCCTCATTACCATTTTGTCTATCAGGAGCTGGTCTTTTGTGCCTCTACACTTCCTTCTGTAACCTCTCTGTTTGTGGGGGACGGTTTTTATATCCTCTGGGTACTTATATATCATTTCACACTGATACATTTAGTAACTTCTACATTATTGGTAGCCAGGTGATAGGCATGTAGTTACTTTTCTAGTATTTCCTTCATTCTTGTCTTTCTGATTATTATTATTATTATTATTATTATTTATTATTATTATTATTATTATTATTATTATTATTATTATATTATTATTATTATTGCTAGCAAACTTACCCATCTACGATGGGTGATAAAATACAGGTGCAGAAGTGAAAAATTTATATGTACTATTTGTTCAGCAATATTAAAATAAGGGCGATTACACGAATAGTCTCTCTCTCTCTTCTCTTCCTCTCTCTCTCTCTCTCTCTCTCTCTCTCTCTCTCTCTCTCCTCTCTTAATGTAATTCAAGCGACGATCACTGAACGCAAAGAAATTCTTATTCATTGTTGTTTCCCCTCTTTTAATGATATTCTTCTCTCTCTCTCTCTCTCTCTCTCTCTCTCTCTCTCTCTCTCTCTCTCTCTCTCTTTTAAAGTAAGTGAAGGGACGATCAATGAACGTAAAGAAGTTCGTATTCATTATTGTTTACCCTCTTTAATGATTCTCTCTCTCTCTCTCTCTCTCTCTCTCTCTCTCTCTCTCTCTCAATGTAAGTCGAGTAACGAAGACGTGATAGGATTATCGGATTACTTAGCTCTCAAATCACAAATTATCTCCTCTCTCTTTCTCTCTCTCATTTTTTTTTCGATAGCAAGATAAAATTATAAAATTGTGGTGCATTAATGTCGTTAAATGGCTGTGTGTGTGTGTGTGTGTCGTGTGTGTGTGTGTGTGTGTGTGTGTCTGTGTAGCCATCTCCTCTAGGGTCTTTTTCTTCCATTGAATACTGAATTATTTTTGCTTTGAATTGATGCTTACGGATTCAGTCGGATTTTCTGGGGACCCTCTCCCCTTCGGTATAATCCTCCTTGGTTAACCTCCAGAAACATCTCATGAATTCCCCCCCACCCCCAACCTTATTCTATGCTCTTCTTTCGCCTCTACTTCTTTGAGTCCATTACCTTTCTTTACTATATTTTGCTCGTGTTTTATTTATTTATTTTTTTTTCGATTTAGCTCCTAATTCTGATTGCTAAGAAAACCTCAGCGTTCAAAGGAAAACCCTTCTGGTTTGTTTTAAATTTCATTATATAATCTCAAATATTTTCTTTATATTTTTTTTTCTTTTTTGTATACTTTAAGCTCTATTATCTTGTCATATACAGACAACTATTATTGTTAGTACCTCTATTATTTCGGCTACTTCCAGAGTTACCCCAACAAGATGAGACGTCTCAAAACGAACATGAAGGTGACCCACAACTTCAAAGCAAGCCAGATAACATTCCTACAGTTAGCTGAAACATAACTGGAAGGAATGGATTCCGAGTTCCCAGAAGTAGCCCAGAAAGGTATAGAATTTAAAGATGAAGATTAATTTCAGAATTGCAATCACCTTCACGAATAAACCAATAAATGGGTGAATGTGCTTCCATACTGCCTCCACTCCCAATGTTTCACGCAAGGCGTCCTATTTCCCTTAAATATATTTTACATTCAAACTTGAGGTTATCACAGAATAAATTGTAAAATCAGGAACGTTCCATGGGAATGATCCTATGCCTTCACTGTGCCTCTTTATTTCCCTCTCTCGGAGAACAATGGTAAATCTCAAGTTACATCTCGCCACTATAAAACCTTAAAAGTCAACCGCTACTAGGTCTCTCTCTCTCTCTCTCTCTCTCTCTCTCTCTCTCTCTCTTTCTCATTATATATACATATATATATATATATAGTATATATATATATATATATATATATATATATATATATATATATATATATATATATATATATATATATATATACATATACATATATATATATATATATATATATATATATATATATATCTATATATATATATATATATATATATATATAAAAACATATATATCTATATATATATTATATATATAGTATATATATATATATATTATATATATATATATATATATATTATATATATATATCTATATATATATATATATATATACATATATACTATATTATATATACATATATATATATATATATATATATATATATATATCTATATATATATATATATACCTGCTATATATATATATATATATATATATATATATATATATATATATATATCTATTATATATATAAAGTGTGAGCTAATTCTTTCTTAGAACACGTTAGTGAGTAGTGAGTCTTGGAATTAGCGAACGTTCAAGTAAAAAAAAGTAATAATAATTTTGCATAGCTATTTTTGTGTCCTCTGCATAATCGAAAATATCCGGGCAAAACCTCTCGACATCCATTTACAGATCTGCAATTGATGATCAATGTTCCTCTTTCTTGCAATCTAAACCAAAGCCGTTGAAACGTACCCCCCCTAAAAAAAAAAATAACGGCTTTTTGCCAATCAATCCCCTGAAGCCTCTTTTTTATTTCTGTTTCAAAGGATTTAAGAACGTCGGACTCTTCACTGTTGAAGTTCCTTTGTCCTTCGTGAAAAGAAATTCTTGAAAAAAAATTTTCATATAATTTTTCACTTTCATTGATCAAACGAATTTGTCACCGCTTGGAAATCTACTGCTCTTTTTGGATGTATATATACGCTTAACTAAGATGTATTTAGGCAGCTCACTTTGCTTGATTCTCCTAGTGATTAATGACAATGACTAGGGTTAAACTTTTATTTATTTATAATAATATATATATATAAGAATTAAGGAATATATGGAATACAATCCTTTAGAAATCATACATACATTGAATGTATCGCCCTATAATATAAAGTGCAGAAGTACATTTCAATAATTATGAACTAATTTTCATATGGAATTAAGGACTAGGTTGAGGACTTCAACAGACAAATGCAGCTTGGATGACATTTACATTCGCTTGAAGCTAATGAGAGAGAGAGAGAAAAAACTATTTTCTTTGACACATAAATGATACTGGATAATACTAGCGAAGATAATGATAATGGTGACTTCATAGTAATGTGACGAAAGAATACTTTTGTATAAACATTAGGTCAAGTTATTGTAAAATAATTTTATCGTGCACGTTTTCGGGATGAGATGTCCCTTCGCTATAAACGATAATGATCACTGGCTACCTGTTTAGTTGATGTACGCGTTGCATTAGGATTTTATTTATTTGTAAAATCAAGAACTTGAAATAAGTAACTGACCTCAGAGCTTAATCGTCTGCCTAGTCAGAATCATTATAGTACTGTTCTTATAGTGTTGGAAGAAATATTAGTAAATTTAAAATATACTACAATATATATATATATATATATATATATATATATATATATATATATATATATATATATATTTAATGCTTAAGATATAAAAATACCATGAAGGCAAGAAAAAAAATGAAAAGTTTAATTTCATGTTATGAGAAATACTGCGTAATTATTCAATA
>NC_087220.1:23533852-23538852 GCF_015104395.2 Macrobrachium nipponense | reverse complement strand
TTATTTATTATTTTTTTCTTTTGTTTAAGAGAGCTAGTTGAAGTTAAATAAAAAAAAACTTTAAGTAGTCGCTGATTAGCTTTGAAAATAGACCATTCCAGTTCTCCCAAAGTCTATATACAGGTTCACATAAGCAAGCACCCGGCTAGAAACAACTTGCTCCAACCATTCAGAAAGTAACTGTACAGTACATCACGGTATTGTAACATATTTCTTCACGAATTATCAATATCAATTATTTTTTTAGGAGAGATATTTCCATATAAATTATTATTAAATCCGATATTGACACTTTTTCATTGGTCACTGATTAACCTTAAACCTTGATTTCTTCGGTAACAACTTATCCAGTTAGAACAACTATCCTGCAGCTATCAGATTTTAACTTCACTTTACACGACAGAATAGCTGACAGTAACCAACTACCGTCACGATTGCAAGCTATGTATATTTACATGAGTAGAGGATAAAAACCCATATAGACTCCACTTTTCTAGCCCCGCTCACCCCCTCCCCCACCCCCATCCCCGCAAGGGCTAACCCTCACCCATCTACCCTCCTGATAAGCTCATGTACGTACGTGAGGCCTAAAAAGGGGCGGGCGGGCTACCCCTCAAACCCCCAAAAGGGGCGTGGCCACCCTGACCCCATATAGACTCCACTAGTCTGGGGGGCGTGGCCTATCCCTGACCCCAAATTGACTTCATTTGTATTATAAGCTCATGTACGTACATGAGCTCATATTGGGGGGCGTTGCCACCCCTGACCCCAAATAGACTCCTTTTGTCTTATAAGCTGATATACGTAGATGAGGTGTAAAAGGGGGTGTGGCCACCCTTGACCCCAAATCGACTACACATTATTGATGAGCTCATGTACGTCCATGAGGTCCAAAAGGGGTGGGGGCGTGGCACCTGTAACTCTACGGAAATAAAAACCAATATTTCAACACCCCCCCCCCCCCCAATCACACCACCGACCACAAATTGACTCCACTTTTCTACTCCTGTGACGTCACGTAACTCTACGGGAAACCCATCATTTCAACCCCCGACCCCAAATCGACTCCACCCTCATGCCCCCGTGACGTCACGTAACTCTACGGGAAGGGAATAAAACCACCCCACCCCGACCTCAAATAGACTCCGTTCACTGCTTTTTTGCGACTCATGTCCCCTTTAATTGTTTTCAACGTAACCGGGACGTTTACCTCTCCTCCTCACATAAAAATCTCTCTAAATTTATATGCACATCGCGCAATATAGCCTCCTATCGACTTCTCTCTCTCTGTCTCATCTCTCTCTCTCTCTCAGCCGTTACATTTTTGTTTTATATTTACACAGATGCTTAGATATTCGGAGTATCATGATTAAAAGGATATTTGGCGGCTGATTTCAACCTCACATGAGATATATTTATCAATTTGATATCTCCCCCAATAACCGACAGGGATCACGTTATCCGATGATGAATCACGCACAAACACACACGACCTGACTCCAAACTCACGTGAGACATATATTTATCAGTCTTAATCTCCAGGGGGATGGTAAACATGAATTAAAATTGTATACAAAGTCAAATAAGAATACACAGGAAAAAGTGTACAAAAAAGAATACACGGACATGATGTACGTTCATTTTACGAAAATAATACATCATCGAGACACATTGCTAGTATATATCGACACACACCCTCCCCATCTTGCCGATCGTGTGTGAAGACAATTCATCTAATACATATGGCATGTGCATGTCACTAAACGGTTGTATCCAACTTACTATTACCCTCAAGATTAGTATAATTATTATCAATATTATCACAAACCTTCTTTCTATTCAGTAACCACTTTCGAAGAAGCCATGGCGAGAGTGTGCGTCTTAATAATCCAATGATTCAAGAGTTAAAGAGTCACCGAATGCGACAGTCGTGCTCCCCCCCCCCCAACCCCCCCTGAAACACTATGAGTCATTAAAGATGCTCTCTTTTATCACAACCACTGATTAAACAAGTTGTATCATGCTACCTCCAAGACTCCCACCTGAAGATATGAATCACACCAAAGCCCGACCGACTTCAGGAATATATATCTTGCTACTGCAAGTGTATGTATCTTGGATCAGTAAAGCCTTGGGACTCTCAGCCGAATGGTAGGAAGCATAAATTTTATATGGAGTTTCTCTTATCCAATCTGCTGACCATTGGAAAGGAAACAGATATCTTTTATCCTGGTTTCATGCTATAAATGACACAATTGCTGGCACAGAAAATGAAGCAAATTTTTTTTTTTTTTTTAAAAAAAATGGACAGTTATATATCCATACTACCAAATTTGAGGGTATGTGTTCTGAGCATTAGAGTGAGGCATATCTAAACAATATGATGCATATCACTGTAAGGTAATTCAACGAAGATTTGCATGTTGCCAAAACTCCATTCCTCTCATCCATTTCTGGCAAATATTTTTTTCCGACAGTGCGGGAATGATTGATCTGAAGAGTTTCATTTGATTTCTGCTACACTAAATTAACACTTTTGAGCTTTGATAAGACATGAAATGAGCATGATATCTAACTTTAGTCAGGCTGTTAATATACAACTGGTTGAGTATTTAGCATTAAATTTACATTAGAAAGCCTATCCTTTGTGATAACTGGCCTCATAACTATGCATTAATATAAAAAAAAAAGTTTTTGTTCGTTTTAACCTCATCATATCGATTTGTCGTTATTTCAATTGATATTTAAATGATTCGTCAATAAGTATACCAACATAACACTAACTTTATATAGAACAATAAAAGGGAAATACCAGCAAGTGTAATTGCTGTCAGAGAGAGATGGGGTTCAAAGCGATCGGGCCGTCGCACAACCAATAAAGTATATATATATATATATATATATATATATATATATATATATATATAATATATATATATATATATATATATATATATATATATATATATATATAAATATATATATATATATATATATATATATATATATATAAATGATATATATATATATATATATATATATATATATATATATATATATATATATATATATATATATATATTTATATATATATATATATATATATATATATATTATATATATATATATAGATATATATATATATAGTATATATATATATATATATATATATATATGATATATCAGGAGACAGAAGGAAGGCGACGGCCAGTAGGACACATCAGCATGAAGGTGGACTATTAGAAACGTTGCAATTCATTACAATTCTTTATTTCCTACGTTTCGTAATATCATTATTACATCTTCAGGGAATCTGTTAAACAATAAATAAAATTAATTTAAAATTACTTAAAATTACTTTAAAAATTACTCTAAAATTCAACATTTGTAAATTACAACACAATTAAAAAAACATACAGAAACGAAAAAAAAAAAAAAAAATAAAAATAAAAAGACCAAAGACCGCTAACCAACCTTGTGCCGAGAAGGCAAGAGACAGAATGACAGAACAAATAAAAATTTAGCTCAGGTACAGGTTGTGTGGAGGAGTTAAATACCCAGACCTCCTCCACACAACTGTACCTGAGCTAAAATTTTATTTGTTCTGTCATTCTGTCTCTTGCCTTCTCGGCACACAAGGTTGGTTAGCGGTCTTTGGTCTTTTTATTTTTTATTTATTTTTTTTTTTTTTTTCGTTTCTGTATTTTGTTTTTTTTAATTGTGTTTGTAATTTACAATGTTGAATTTTAGAGTAATTTTTAAAGTAATTTTTTAAGTAATTTTAAATTAATTTTATTTATTGTTTAACAGATTCCCTGAAGATGTAATAATGATATTACGAAACGTAGGAAATAAAGAATTGTAATGAATTGCAACGTTTCTAATAGTCCACCTTCATGCTGATATATATATATATATTATATATATATATATATATATTTATATATATATATATATATATATATATATATATATATATTTCTTTTGGTGTGTGTTTATGCATGTATATACAAAAAAAGCTGAGGGCTAGCAACAAATAATTAATTAAACTTTATTTATAATGACTAAAAATAATAAAGAAACAATGAACCAAGTCAGTAAATAAAACCGTTGAACAAATAACTATCCAAACTGAAATAGACAAATGAAATGTGCAGTAGCGTATCCTTGAGCGCTGGGACACGAACCTACTAAATCTGTGATAGGCACATTGGGCGAAGGTTATATTTTCCTCCTGACGCTGAGTAGTAAAGGAACATTGACAGTCACCAGAGCATAAAAATGTTGGGAGATAACAGACAGGGTTTGAATTTGCTAATTGTATCACATCCTACAAACAATCAAAAGTCATAAGTAAGCTTGTTGTCAAGTATTAATCTAAGAAATTTGTTTTCTGTCTTACAAGGGATTCGTTGTCCATTTATAAATAAATCAGGATCGGGATGGGCTCCTCTTAGGCGGCAAAAGTGTATTATTACAGTTTTGGTGATAGCAAATTTTTAACCCTCTTTTCTCAGCCCATGTGTGTGACAACTTTGTTAATATTGAGTTGTAATTGTCGCTCTGCAGTAGCAGAGCGACAGTGTATAAAAAAAAATGTGAACGTCCATAACAAATCGTACAGGTAATATGAATACCAGCTTCAGTTATAGTTCTTTTTTCATTTTCACTGCACATAAATATTATTGTATAATTAATGAACAAGATTCACGTTTGCACTTGAAATTGGTCTTTGGTTTCCATCAGCTGAAAAAACCCTTTTTTTTTTATATTCATTCATGCCTCTCTCTTCCTCTCTCTCTCTCTCTCTCTCTCTCTCTCTCTCCTCTCTCTAATATATATGAAGATCAAACACCAATTATTTACCGACTTGGCGAATCCCCATAGAAGAGCCGGCCAATTATGTTTACCCATTTTCATTTTAAAAGTCAATTTATTCATCCCACACGCAAGCCATTAATTAAGCGTTTTTAATAGATTTTAAAAATGCATCCTGTTTA
>NC_087220.1:23521352-23528852 GCF_015104395.2 Macrobrachium nipponense | reverse complement strand
GGAAAAATCGGACTAAGTTAACGCGCGGACACCTGCATATTTTCCCGCATCCTTCGTTTTCATTTGCCTCAGGTAAAGACAATACTAAAGAACTATAAAATGTACTTTTCCTATATAATTCCCGGCCTTCTACTTCTCTCTTTCCTCAGCTGACTAATGAATCTCGTTTCTGTATTGAGAGCTTCGTAACGCACCTTTACTTAATCTTTTTTGAGAAAAGAGAACTCTTGACCTTTGGTGACAATAACCAGTTATTCTGGAATCTTTTCGTCATCCTGGTGTTGGAGCTGTAAGTTACGAATATGCGTTGCTGAATATGCTTATAGTATTATGTCTTAACTCTCTCTCTCTCTCTCTCTCTCTCTCTCTCTCTCTCTCTCTCTCTCTCTCTCTCTCTCTATTTACCTTAACTATAAAAGTTAAAAGAAATAGCAAACTTGAGCATAAGATAAGATGAATGACGGCTACTATAACATCCTGAATTCACGAGTAACATCCAGAGCTTACCAATAGTTCGATTGCTTCTTCGTCATAAAACTAGACATTACGCTTCGATTGATGTTAGCATAAAGCAATGGTTTTGGAGTCTGCATAACCGAGTGAGTGGATATGAAGGCCTTCGGGTTAGGAATCATGGCACGGGGATACTAGTCGTACTAGGCAGGTCAGTTTTTATGCACAGCGGCATAATAAGCTTACACAATATGATTTTCTTGTCTTCCTCGATTAAAGAACCAGATATTACCAAAATACTACGTAGTGTTCCAGAAACACCACGGCAACAACTGACATTTCAGTTTGTTTGTACGCAAATCATTATGCAGTAGTTGAACGAAAATTTAAAGGCTATAGATAATTTATGTTAAAATATTTCGAGAGCCATCATGGCATGAATATTAATTCATATGGTTTGGCAATTGGATATTCCCTCGAAATTGGAGGAAAATACAATTTTCCTACGATGTCCTGAACCTCTTGAATTTAAATTCCAGTAAAACGGAATTAATTTCCTTTAGCAAACTTTTGTGTTTTAGAAGCAGTTTTATGATATCAGAAAAAAAAAACAGACAGACAGACGGCTTCAAAAATGGTCTGACAAAATGATGAGCAGAAAAAGGGGTGAAATAACTCGCTGAGAATGAGCATTAGAACTTTACTTCGCGTTTTATATTGATTAATTTCCTAGTTGATCATGATGTCACAATTATCTGGAATCCTATTAAGTTTCTATTTATGCTCTCCGAGAAGAGACAACTGAATGACCCTAAACCTACGGAAAGTGATAGACTTACTTCCTAAAGGAAGAATGACCGTAATTCAGGAAAAAAGAAGTAAAGAAAAGAAAACAGAAGAGAAAAAGCAGACATCGAAAAAGACGTTTTCAGGATCATTGATATCAGAGGAAACAATTACCCTCAATATGCTTCAAATCTTAGTTTCTATTTTCAATGCAATTTCAGTGACAAAAGCGTCGTTTTTTTTATAGCTCGTTATTCATAACCTTTTGCCACGTTGCTATAGCTGACAACTTTCTTCTTTGCATTATTATCGTATATATTACGTGGCTCTTTATAACGTACTGTGGTATTCCCTAAACTTGCAGTCATAGTCCATAAATGACGAAAGATTAAGAAGAATTATTGAGGAAGGTTTGGAAAGTGCTGAAGGCACGAGTGGTCATGTTACCTGAAGATACAAAGGCACAATGACATAGCAATTGGAGAGTCGTTCTGTCTGCTCGTGATATTTGGTAGTGTCTCTTAAACAGGAAGCTGAAGACATCCGTCTCGACATAATTACATCACATAAAATCTTAATTCTTCTATAGCGCTTATTATCTTCTTTAACATTTAATGCACATAGAAAACTGAAAAAACCAAGAAAAAAACCAAAAGTCGTGGAACTATTGCGCTCCATAAAAGAAATGGCAATTAAATAAAAATGTTTTGAGCAATTTGTTACATCATATGATGAAAAAAAAAAAAAACAAAAAAACAAAAAAAAAAACAAAAAAAAAAACAAACAAAAACAAACCAAAAGCGAGAACGAAGAGTTTAGATGAAGTTTTCTCTAACCTTTTGGAACAAAGGAGAATTAAATCATTACCGTGGATAGCAAAACCCCACCGACGAAAACGGAGGTCACGTCCCTCTCATTTTCTCACCTCAGAAGTCTCATTAAGCCTCACGGCAATTCTTTCTTGAAACAAAGCGATTCTTTCTGCTTAGGGGAGTTAATCCCGGATTGTTCATTACTTTAAGGATTATATAAGTAGCTGTCAGTTTGCTTGTATTCACCGACCAGGCATTCCCAGTGAAAACCACTATTTTATAGTAATTAAGAGTATAATATTATTGTCAAGCTATGCTGATAATTTTGTTATCATATTCTATACATACCTAGAAATCTAAAAAAAATTACCTGAATGTGTCGTTCAATTGTTAATTTAGAGAAGGAGTTGCGGATCTGCAGTCGCCGGATCAGTTAGCCACGGGGTTTTCCTTAGACCGCTTCTCAGTCTGTATCACGGGTATGAATCGCCGCATTGCTGATTTATCCCTGTTGTATACAGCATGATGTTTATCGGTAGGCTAAGCCTCGGCCGCGGTGTGATAACCATCGACATAAAGGAAAAGGTTCACATTATATAAACTGACACGAAAGGTAATAAATAATTTTTAATTACTATATTATTGGCATATCTTCATAACAAATAACCTATTCAAGGAATAATTCCATAGTAATGAAATCAACCTTCAACTCTGAGTGGCGAGCGAACAAAATGTAAACATCCAGTATATGGTTGCATTCACAACGACGTTGATTGTTCGGTGACCTTTCAGAAATGTTAATAGTAGTGTAATAACGGTAGCAATAACATTGAGGATAACATTAATGTTTGATTCGAAATTCATTATCATTTTGTTAATGAATAACTTATCCGTACAATGGAGTCATACAAACGATTTTGTCAAAAAGTAGAAAAATACGATACTTAAAGAAAAACTCCTGTTTATATTATTGATTGACTAGACAAAAAAGAACACAAGAGTATGCAAAACAATAAGAAAAACAAGATATTATAATGTAATATGTCCTAGCAATTATACTAATATATATAATAGGTCAGGCATTAATGGGTTAATATAACAGTATGGTACTGTAATCAGTACAGTAACTAATTTTTTTATCATAAATATATATATTCCTTAATTGAAATGTTCAGAAAAAATACGAACGAAGATCATCAATAAAGGTCACTTAAACTCATCATAAAATACTTTACTTTCTGATTTTCCAAGGTCTCTTTTCTGGCTTCAGGATATACGAGTGATTGGATGAGGATTCTGACTCTATAACCTGGGCAAGGGTCCATGAAATCAGGGGAATTGCTTCATCCTTGACGTTCAGGTGTTGAAAAGCAGGCGTTTGGTGTTAATCTTTTGATACATTTTCCAGAGTCTGTGATGACTGCTCAGGTTGTGTGGCAACCTAGTTCCATAAGTACAAAATAGTATTTCACCGAATGTTCACAGTAAAATAGTTGGTTGCATTAGGAAGACTGATACCCTTTTCTTCTCATCTTCTTCCTCCAAGCAGCCAATGGCTGTATTCTCAAACGTCAGTTCCAATACAAGTAGGGTATGCTACAGAGCTTCCGATCTCTTTCATAAGTTGGCAGATGTGACTCCCTCCGTCCCTCTTTTAACAAAATTGGTAGAGCAGAGATGTCCGAGTTCTTGCTATATCAGCTGCCATCTGTGCTGGTCTTGTCTTCTTAAATGGGAAACCTAAGCCATTATTTTTCCTAAAAAGGTTACACAAACCACACTATGGCTTGGGTCAATGTCATTCCAAGTGCCAGGATGCACAAGAGGTTACAGAAGTCATTTCCATGTGGGTCATACAAACCAATAGTTCAAATCTGGAAACAACTCTTCCAGCCTATATTTTCTCTAGTTATACAAGCCTGAAGTCTCATCATAATCCCACCTTCACAACCCTTCAGAATGACTCATTATGTAACTAGGTATTTTATTAATAAAATGATTAGACTACTTCTTAGAAGAATGCTCTGAAAATGTCTGGATTCGTGAGATGGACTCTGCAATCAGACCCCTTCCCTCTCTCATACAAGATATTCCTGGAGGAAAGAACTGAAAATACGAAGCGCGAGATCTTTGCTCTATGTAGATTGATCATGGAACCCAATTTAACCTTCGTCTCCTCACAATGGACCACATGCATAGGTATCTGGTTTCATTTTGTTCTTTGGACATTGCCTGCCTATAATAGCACAACTGATTCAAACAGACTTCCCAAAAGTTAAATACCTTAATAAATAATAGCGCTTGGAACAAACCTTGAGCAACAAGATAAAGTTTTGAATTTTTCCAGCATCTCATTACTGTAAACCAACACTCAAGGGCCCCATACACTGAACAATTGTATGAACGCCTGTCTGAAGGATTGTCGTTATCGACACATGCACACACACACACACACTATTCGGACAGTATGAACCAGAGCCGTAAATACGGCTCTGGTATGAACGATCTTCAGCAAATTCATGTACACACCGATTTCAGTCTGAACAAAGGTTTTGTCTTGGGAAGACATGGCATCATCTTCAGAAGAGACGTGCGTGATAGCGGTATATAGGCAGATAAAACACATACATGAACGACCTGTGTATGACAGACTTGAATCGCAAGCCGGCAACCTGGTCTTGAAAGATTCCCGCTATCGTTCAGACACGAAACTCCGCCCACTTTGCATTCAGACAAGCCCATATACAATGGTTTTGCGTTCGAGACAGACCATCAAGACATTCGTTCGACAATCGTTCAGTGTGTAGGGACCTTTTGCCTTAAATCTTTGTTTATCCTTTTCCTTCATGCCAGATCAGAAAAATAATCTAGATTTTACAGTTGCTTTTGACAATCATATCTGATCAAAATTTCAGCCAAGATGTATGTATAAAAGGCATCCTGCTAAATGCATTAGCTGACTATAACAAGATATTGTGTACCTCGTAGAATTATGAAAGCCATCCACTTGCTACAAAAATGTGATGATGAGCAAAGACTATTTTACCTTAAGAAAAATCAACCAAACTCCTTACTGACACAAACACTTACGACAAATTGACGGAAAATCCCCTAAAAACGTCGTTAGTTGAAATATGTGTATCAAACAAATAACGATTTTTTCATTGGGAGTAATTCTATAAACAAAATATTCGAGTGAAGCATGAACAGCCTTTCAAGTCCTGTTAGCCAACCTATACATGGCATATTTTGAAACTATAATAATAAATGTAATAAAACATAAAGAAATCCTGTGGATGAGATATGTGGATGAAATCCTAATATTATGGGATAATGGGTAAGGCAATATCAAGGAATTTCTTTCAAAACTAAATGCATTAGTGCTCAGCAACAAAGTTAAAGTTGAAAGGAAAACAGACAACAAAAATTCCTTTCCTTTGTGTTTTTAATAATCAGAGACTCGATTTAATACAAATAATTTCCGAAATAAACAGAAAACAAAAATTTTTCACTGACATACATTCACTATTTTAATATTCATGCCATTTCAATCAAGATTGGTGTTGCGATCAATTTATTCCTAAGAGCCTTACGGATCTGCTCTCCAGATTTCCAGGAAAAGGAAATTGAACTAATTTTAAAAGCAACTGTCATCTTTAAAGTACCCTCATCATATAATTAGGAAAGCGATCCATAAAGCTAACATAGTATTCGGCCGTTCCCCTCAAAAGAAGACTAGAGATGCCCAATAAAAAAAAATGGAAATCCCACACCTGGACAGGATTAAGACAACACAGACACTCGGAAACGCTAACCCTTTTGCTTTTGCATACACAAATACCTTAGCAAAATTCCTCATTAACATCCAACGAATGCAAACATGTCTCTCACTTGCGCAATCATTAGCAGGGTCGTCAAGAGCGTTCCAAGGTTGTTCATGACGGAGTCTAAACCACAGTCGTTTGCTTGTCTGGGAACGCGGCTGCACCCTGCCCTTGGTCAGCAGTTGTGGTCCAGGAAGCCGAGTGCATGTCTCGAGAGATGATAATGTGAAGGGAAATCCGCTGATTTTATATATACACTATAAGCATTTATGATACACGTATTCATGGACACAACTTCTACTGACGTGTGGTATATTATTATTGTAATAATATTTTGCACCATGATTATTCATGACTTCGGTGGAAACATATAGCCACGAAATAGTGCTTTCATTTTAATAACAACGTTTGGGTAAGCGAAGTTACATTGAAATTTCGTCACCGTTATCAGAGCCGCTGAAGACCCCATCGCTTAACATGAAGATTTTGTGCATTATGTAGCTATCTATGGATCGTTTCCCCCGAATTACCCTGCTGGTCCCTTTCAGTGTTCGTTATTCATATATGAAAAATACTTGAGCTTCTGTGATGTCATTAGGGCTTGAGTATATATCCATTATTAAAATATGTAATGAATACAGCCATGTTAGTGTACGGATACCATCAGTTATCTCTGAGTGGAGATGCGTTCCTGATTTTATATATGAAGCGTATTTAAAATTCTAAAAATAGTCATCATTCGCAGAAATGAAGTCTGTTGAAAAATTGTTGGAGAATAATTCCTCTCGTTTAGACTGAAGCGCCCTAATAATCGGAAATGGTTATTCGCATACTTTCCTTTATCACTTACACTATTGAGAGTCAAGAGGACGTCGTGAAGAACAGGCTTCTGCAGTAAAACCTCAATATAAGTGAAGACTGAACCACGTATGGATCACAAAGGCGGTGATTAGAGCAGCACACTTTTGGAATTTTAAGCCTCCTTCCGGCAAACGTTGCATTCCAATAGCCGGCATTCTAAGTGCAACTTCAGTTTTGGTGTTAGCTAGATCATTCAAATTTTGTCGGTAGGGTACTAAATAATACGAAGCAAAATATTATAAAAAATATAATTGTATTGTGACGACGCCTTCAGTCAAGCATGTTAATGAAAATCCAGAAAGTCAATGACTGTGTAGTGTTAGCTTCTGAATCAGCTACTGAAAAATATTTATTCAACGAAATGTCCATCCTTTGTACCTCACCTTTTCTTTCATTCTATTTCTGTGATGCTGTGTCATACTTTCAAGCAATGGGTGTGTAACTCTACTACCTACAAGAGCTGCTGTAGTTTCTAGGTACATCTGAACGTTATGGAACATGAAGTTATTTAACAGAACGCATCATTTTGCATTTGTAAATCCACTCATTAATATCACTACCAGTTGATCAACACAGTGAAATAGGCAGTAAACATTCAACGAGAAAGACCGCATATGAAGTACCTTTTTATTTAGCAAACAATTTATATATTCTTGCTGTCAGTTTTGGTTCTATATTTTCATCAAACATATTTTATGTAGAAATGTTCACATTTGTCTGTAAGAAAAGTTTTACAGTTACAATTATACGGAATAAGAGCAATT
>NC_087220.1:23507844-23510344 GCF_015104395.2 Macrobrachium nipponense | reverse complement strand
ATCATGGAGGAGAATGCTAAGGATGTTCTTGCTCTCTGGATGTTTAGCAGGCAATTCTGAAAGAGTGTCCTTATCATAGGCGACAACAGTGACTGGGACAACTGCTTAAATACAACGTTTAACTTGGCTTAATAACTTACATTTACAAGACAACAGTTGACAGAGAGTTCTTCGTACGCTATATTTCCTGATATATTAAACACCAACACTTGGGTGTTGTACCCTGACATACTCCTACGAATAATACCACAATACCCCACAACAAATACATATATATTTTTTGTTCAGCATTTTGTTTGATGAGTAAGAAATTTCAATGAGCTTCAGACTGTTCTTTCTCTTTGTAGTATATCTATATTTAACCTCTCTCTCTCTCTCTCTCTCTCTCTCTCTCTCTCTCTCTCTCGACTTCGAAGAGTCAATCTCGTACATCCGGAGCCGGAGTTGTACTCATAGTCAGCCTAAAATCAAGACTATATTGCAATAATTATAGTCTCTACAATTCTTCTCCTTGATGAGGTTCTTATCTCTCTAAACAGCTGAAGTATATTTGTCGCCGGCAAAGGGACAAAAGGATGGGAGAAATGAAACTAAGGCAATGGCCAAATAGTTTCCTTCCTGTCCACTGTAGTTATTCTTCCTCGTCCTGACTTTTACAGCAAAAGGACGACGATCATTTCAAAACGATACATTCATGAACGTCTATAGAAAATGTGGGCATTGAAGCCCCTTTCTCTTTTTACTTCTAAAATTGTCTAAACCCACACACACACACACACACACCTACACACACACACACACACACACATATATATATATATAGTATAATATAATAAGTATATTATATATATATATATATATATCATATATATAATATATATAGTATATATACAGTTCGTGTATTTTGTTAATTTACATGGTTTAATTTTTGTGATAATATTGTAAAACTCAATTTTATCACACAATTAGACACACACAACAGATATATATATATAATATATATATATATATATATATATCTATATATATATATATATATATGTGTGTGTGTGTGTGTGTGTGTGTGTCTAATTACGTGACAAAATTGTGTTTTACAATATTATTCACAAAATTAAACCATGTAAATTTAACAAAATACACGAACTGAAAGGCGGACTCGCTCCAAAGGACAACATACTAAAAGGAAATCAACTTGAAAACAATTGTCAACGAGGTCCCAAATGCACACGAAGACAAGACAAGGAAGTTTAAAAAAAACCTTGGGAAAAATCCCATGTCATCAGTCTCAGAGATCCTGTCTGTCTCTAAAAGTTTCGCTTAAAAAAACCTTGTTTGTGCAACATTTCGCAACGTTATCTAATCTTACTTGTTCTTTTACCAGCCTTTCTTGTTCTTCCATATTATCCTGCCCCTCTTGCTCTTCCCTTGCAAGTCTGCCTAATCTTTCTAGCTGCTTTTGTAGTTTTTGGCTTGTTCTTCCTCCTCTTTTTTCTTTGCAGCATAAAGTGATTTAACGTCTACCGACATTTTAGATGGGAACAAGAATATAAAAACTAATAAATAAAGATATAGATCTGGCAATGTTTACATAACATACTATTGAAGTAACTAAGTCGGACAGAACGACAGTTTTCGTTAGATGTAAGGAAGGCGAAGGGGAGTGGGCAAGAACACGAATTTCCTGTTCCTGAGACAATAAATAAGTTTTAAAAAATAACAATAATAAATAAAAATGAGAGAAAGATAGCAGACAATTTCTGATACAGAAGAATTTGATCTATGCGGTTTACAACAAACGGTGTTACGTAATAATGCAAAAGAGGAAATCTCAGCTCTTGACGGTGTATTATTAGGTGTTAAAGAAATATTGGGTCCCGTGGTGGCAAAGAATCTATTGAAAAACTGCCCAAAGAAATTGGAATCAGACAAAGAAAAGTTAAAGACAAGGACATCTTACTGGAAGGAACTGAAAGAAATGTGCAATAACAAAGCTTGTATGCAAGTTTTAGAGAATGAAGTGCAGGTAGAATTTATGTTATAAATTTTCCACGATACATGGGGTTAATCAAGATTATACCTCATGATATATTGGACGGGTGAAAATTCTGCTCAAGCTACTGGAGTCGAGCTGCGACCTGAAAAAGGGAGTAGGTTTATAATAATGAGGTGAGGACAAGGAGAGGTTAATTCCAAACGCTGAATCAATATTATTAGGCTAAAACGTTAGAGTGACGCATCATCAGATGAATCATATTGTTTAAAAGAAAAGAAAAGAAAGGAAAGGAAAATAAGGTCCTTAAACAACTTCCGAATATATTACCCGGTCGGTTCTTGTATGAATTACTGCCTCAAACACACTATGCAGATAGGGTCGATACCACGGCAGGTACAAAAGAGCTCGATTATTGAATGAATAAAAGATTATTGCAATGAATCTTTAGTAATGCCTACAGTGCATCTTGTGAGGTACACTGGTACACTGGCGGCACTAGCCCCCAAC
>NC_087220.1:23495344-23502844 GCF_015104395.2 Macrobrachium nipponense | reverse complement strand
ATAGGTAATTGTAAATAAATGAGCAATATTATTTTTGTGGAGATTTGATTGTAAAAACTTAGTAAATTCCCTTTTCTGAAAGAAAATGTGTAAATGATTGACTCTTCCGCCTAACACAATTTTTATGGTTATTGCCTTCACCTCCGATCGTCAAAGTAGGTCATATACTTCGGCTCCCTCTCGGTGGCTGAAGAGATTATTCGCCAGTCATGTAAAATTATGATCCATAAACTTTGTTGCATTTGCAAGTTATGCGGAGGGAAGGAATGAGGATGCCTAATACTTATTCTCTCTCTCTCTCTCTCTCTCTCTCTCTCTCTCTCTCTCTCTCTCTCTCTCATTTTCAGGCACCCGTTCTCACACAAATTAATACACATACATGTATTTTCAATATATATATATATATATATATATATATATATATATATATATATATATATGTGTGTGTGTGTGTGTGTGTGTGTGCGTGTGTGTGTGTATGTGTGTGTGTATAAAAGTTATGAACTTCTAAATTTGGAAGTTCTTTGGATTGGATTGCAATAAAAAAATAATATTAATATACTCTGATCACCAGCATTGCCAACTGTGAAGATTAACAAGCTGATGTCGTTGTAAAGCAGAGTAACTTTAGCAGTTCCGATTGCCTCTATAAGTGGTAGGATAAAGAATTAAAGGAATCTGATACAAAATAAATACTGGTGCGACTGTCTTACCACGTTTGTACAAGATATAAGCACTTATCGATTACAATTATACCTCTGTGCTCACAAGGAAAAATGTGAGCAATCTAGTTTCTTCTTCTCTTTGATGAATGGCTATAACATTATGGCTTCTGAAGCCTCTACCTCAAAAGAGTGATGGACACCCGATAAAAATAATTACAGTGAACTAACATATTAAAATACTTAGAAAAGGATGCTTGCCCAGTGGAATTCAGGAATCGTAGCGCCCAGGAACATTAAAAGCTGTTTAATTTAGCCATCTGTTTCTCTTGATCTTAGCACATTCTCATTTGTTAAGTCCAAATTTCCTATATTTGTTAGTATATATCCTTAAGTCTCAGGGCTCATATGACGCTGGAAAGATTTCTAACTGTGTTTTTCTGCTTATTCGAAAATTGCCTTCAGTGCAGGTTACCTTGTACATTAGTACAATGAAAACATAGCTTATGACACTTCATATAATTTTCATTTTCTAGCTGAGGAAAAAATCAAGAAGTTACATAACGTTAATGTTATCTCGAGCAAATACGGAATGAAAGAAGTTTAGAAGTGGAGGCATCTGGGTGGTATGCAACAATAAAACCCAAACTTGATATTGTTCGTTTTGAAAGCTGCGGGTTGAGGGCTGGAGGAAATGACGATAAATCTGAGGAAGGGGCTTCCACTCTCTGCGAACGTTCCGTTTCCTCTCACAAATTGCATTTTGCATTCCGCCTCGAAGTCTTGTCCAGAATAATCAGCTGTCATTCTGCACTCCTCTTTACCTCTTGACAAGAGGCTGGGCATAGCAGAAACGGTGGAAATCAATATGAAAGCCAAACAAAATATGAGGAATAAATCTAATGACAATAAATATAAAAAAATATGAAAGATTTCATGAACGTAATGTTAGCCCTTTAAAATTTCATCAAATCAGAGAAAAACAAGAGGCTGGTCTGTTACTCTGAAAATTAAGCCAGGATAACAATCCTTTTCTTTACTTACTGAAGAGATTCTGAGATCTAGAAGAAAAAACGTTCACAATCCGATTTAATTTTTTCTTTTGATGTGACTTTGGAAAATTGGTAAATGCAAAAATATATATATTTTTAAATCAGATTTTCAAGGGGGTAATAATGACCAACCAAATAACAATGATGGAATTAGAATACCTAAAAATATTAATGATAACATTTTCAGTTCAATAATTAATAGGAAAATATGCGATAACTAAAATGTACAATCATAACGTAAATAATAATAACAAGAAGAACAACAATGATTAATCTGATAGAACGATGTAAGGAACAAAAGAACTTTTCACATTGCTGGAATTCTTAGGAATTTTTATAGTCCAGGATCCATGCTGCATATCCGTAAAGGAGTGGATGTGTATGCGGTTTAGGAGCAAAAATTTTTCAATAGTGGCTGGTGACTTAAGTGAATTTGGATAGACTAAAATTTTTAATTTTGGGACATGTCATAAATGACCCCAATAGCGGAAATATAGCCCTGTTAAAGATATCAGATACATAGGAATGGAATATAATAATTTTAGGCTCCCGTACCGATTAATATATATATATACTTATATATATATATATATATATATATATATATATATATATATATATATATATATATATATAAATATATATTATTACTTTACTTTACTTTATCTTCCCGCCACTGGCCAGTGGCATAAGGCTGATACAGTTCCTCTCCATCTGTCTCTATCCCGAGCCATTTCCCCTCGCTTCCCTCTAAGTTTTGGATTTCATCCACAAGATCCCTGACAATTATGTCTATCCACCTCGTTCTTGGTCTACCCAGCGGTCTTCTTCCTATTTGTACTGCTCTCAGTGCTCTCCTGGGGTCTCTATTCTCTTCCATCCTCTCAACATGTCCAAACCATTTCAGCCTTCCCCTCTTCAACCTGGTACTGACTGCCTTTGCCTCAATCTCACCCTGATGTCTTCATTTCTAACATAATCATCCCATTTAATGCCAAGCATTCTTCTCAGCAGCTTCATCTCAAAAGCATCCAACTTTTCTCCTCTGTTCTGGTCAGTGCCCAGAACAGAGGAGAAAAAGTTGCCATACATCAGGACTGGTAGTACTACTGCATTGAATATTCTCATCTTAGTTCTCAAGCTGATTTCATGCCTCGACCAAACGTTTTTTCTCAGAACCTCAAAAGCTCTTGCTGCTCCTAGTTTTCCTTCTTTGTATACTTCAATTTGCCTCCCGTCTGCTGTTACCACACTTCCCAGTAAACAAACTTCTCAACTTGCTTGAGTTCCTGTCTCTGATTGTCATATCCTCCATGTGCACCCAATCATCATCTTTACTCACAACCATGATCTCGCTCTTCTTTGTGCTGATGTTCAATTCCTAAAATTCTGTGTCTCTGTCTCCATCCTCATTACCATACCTACCAGCACCAGCCACGTATCAGCAACCAACGCAACATCATCAGCAAAGTCCAAATCCATAAAAACTTCTCCACCAATACTAGCCCTCTGTTTTTCATTCTCCATCACTCTTCTCATTATATGGTCAATATACATTAAACAAGGTTGGTGACATAAACACATCCCTGTCTTAGCCCACTTCCAACTGGGAACCAGTCACTTTGCTGTCCATCCAGCTGTACACAGCTGCACACTCCTTGGTACCAGTTCTTCAGTATCCTTATCAAACTTTCAGTGGTATACCATAGTGTTCTGCCACTCTCCACATTCCATCCCTCCATACTGAATCATACGCTTTCTCCAAGTCTATAAAAGCACAGAATATTGGCTTTGCATACTCCCATCTCTTCTCAATTATCTGTCTTAAGGTGAAAATTTTGATCCACTGTTGACCTTCCACTTCTAAAACCACACTGCTGTTTTCTCGAAGTTTTCTTTTCTACTATAGGTCTTATTCTGTTAAGTATTACTCTCATGAATATCTTCCCTGGGACTGACAGTAAACTTATGACCCCGCCCCGATAGTTACCACATCTCCCTTTTGCTTCCCTTATTTTTATATATTTGGTGGTATCACAATTGCCTTTTTTTCCAATCACTTGGTACCACTCTGTTTTCCAACTATGCTACAAAAAACATCTCTTAATGCCTCTATCATCCTTCGTCCTCCTGCTTTTAGCATCTCTGCAGTTATCCCGCACACGCCAGCAGTTTTTCCATTTTTTACAGATTTTAAGGCCTCTTTTCACCTCTTCTGCACTAATGTCTTCTTCTTGTACCTCCAGATCCTCGTTTAAATCTGCAATGCACTCATCCTACCGGTAGTATCAACATTTAGGAGTCTTTCAAAATACCTTGCAAACAGATTCCTTTTCTCCATTTCGTCTGTGACCAGTTCCCATCTTCATCCAACATGCCATCAACTCCCTCCAAACTTTTTCTGGCTTGCGTTCCTCAAGAATCTCACAGCTGCAAACTAGCCCTGCAAACATATATAGATTATAATCTATCTGTGATATATATATATAACAAAAAAAAAAGACTATTATATATATAATATATATATATAATGAATATAATTTATATATATAGTATATAGTTATATATTTATGTATATCTATTATATATATTATATAATATATATATATATAGGCTAATATTATATTAATATATGTATCTATATATGTTAATATAAGTATATAATGTATATATATTATAAATATATAATTATATATATATATTTTATATAGATTATTATTATATTTCTATTTCTATATATAATATATATATAATAATATATATCTATATATATAATATATATATAATAATAGTATATGATTACTAGATATTAGACATTATTATATATATATATATATATATTATATATTAATAAATATACTATATATATATATTATATAGATATAGATGTACTATATATATATAGTAATATATATATTATATACTGAAATATATATTATATATATATAGAGATATATTATACATTATTTATATAGATATATATATTATATATATATTAGTAATAGATTATTCTATAAGAGATTTATATATATATTATGTATATATATAGGTATATTATATATATAGTATATATTATATAATATATATATATAATATATATTATATATATAGAGATAATCTATTAATATTAATAATTATATATATGTATATCTATATAATAATATATAATATATAATTATATAATTATACATATTAGATAATAGTATACGTAATTATTATATATATATATATATTATATAATCTATGTACTATATTAATATATATATAAATATATATATATTATATGATACTATATATATATATATATATATCATTATCTATATAAAGGTATATATATATAATATATAATCTATAATATATATATAATATTTATATAGTATATATATCTAGATATACTATATATTTATATATTAATAATATATATAAATATAGAATATATATATAATACATCTATATATATATGTATTATATATATATATATATATATACATATATAATATATATGTTATATTATATTATATACATATATGTATATATCTATATTATATTATTATATATATATATATATATATATATTATATATATATATAAGATATTAATATATATATATATATATAATACATATTTATATAGATATATAAAATATATATTTATAGATAATAATATAATATATATTATATATATAGATCTATATATAAGGTGATATATTATATATATATATGTATATATATATATAATATAAATATATATAATGATTATATCTATCTATAGATATATTATAAATATATATATATATAATATATATCTAATTCGTAATATATTATATATAAAATATATATATTACTATATAAATATATATATATGTATATATATAGATATATATATATATATATAAGATATCATATAATATATATATATATATATATATATATAATAATAGATATTAATCAAATATTTAATATCGGATATATAATATATAACTATATATAATATATATATATATATATATATATTATATAGATATAATATATATATCGATATATACGGATATATATATATATCATAGATATATATATATATATATATATAATATATATAATATATATATATTATATATATATATATAGTATATATATATATATATATATATAAAATATTATATATTAATATTACTAATATATATATAAATATATATATATTATATATTTAGATACTATAAATATATATTTAATCTATATAATATGGAGAGGGAGATGTGAGAGAGAGGAGAGAGATGCAGGTTCGTTCCATTCATAAAAAGGTTTTCTTTGTCCAGTGAGCGAGGAATGAAGGGGTATCTGAGCAGAGTGAGAAAAAGGAATTTTCGAAAATAGTTCCCTCCCCCTGCAAAAAAAACAAAAAAAACTGATATAAAATTGCCATATTTTTTCGACAGCTCCGCGTTCCAAAAAAACATGTTTGGATATGTTGGATATTGGACAAAATCCTTTGCAAAAAAACAAAAGATTTTGTGTTATCAACAAACATGAAAAACTAGATTTTTCTACGTGAATGCTTATTGAGGTCTGGTCATTCCTTCTATCGGTTATACAAATGGAATGAAGGGAGGTGGGGTGGCGGGGGGAGCGGGGTTTGGTGGGTTAGGGGTGGAGGATATTACGGAATTCACTCCAAAATTTTTTCAGTACTCCAGAAAATATATGAAGAGTATAATTTTTTTTATCATGCTCACCCAAATGAGGATAGCTTTAAATGCTAATATTCGTCAACACTTTAATTTCAATTCTAATCATATTGCTTATCCAAATTGTATTATAATTTAATGAATTCTTTTTGTGAGAGCAAAATGGATCTGTCGTTTCCTGTCATTTTCATATTATTCTGTTATTACTTCGGCATGCTTATTTCATGTTTTTTATCTCTAATGCTATTCGTACTATCTTCCCAATTCTAAAAATAATCAAAATAAATAATTTGGCAAAAACAATGATATAAGAATATGTGCAACATCAATTCCAGGGCTATATATCTTGAATACAATGGTGTTTAGAAAAAAATCATTACATTAACTCAGACCATCACCAAACACAGCCTTATATAGTACTTTCATATTAATCAAACAAGAAAGGAAAAGGTTTCAGGGAAGCATACAGTTTCCCTCTTCACCTTTGCAATCCAAGTTTTACCCACTAAATTATACTCTGGAAAAATATTGCTTGATTCTTTTTGGTGTAATATTTTCTTACTGATTCAACTACAGAGTCAGCATATATGTTATGTTTGACTAAATTGTTATCTAACTCTTCGTCTGTCTCCTTCTCTACCTCGAAACCAATACCTACTGCCAATTGCCGCTCACCAAATGACAGACATTCATTAAAAGGTTTCTATAAGACCCATATTATTTTGTCAAAAGTCATATATTCATTAGGTATGTTGGGTTTATCAGACATCAGTGAAAGCCTTATTTATTTATTTATTTATTATTTGTTTTTTTTTTTTGTTTAAGAGAGTCTAGTTGAAAATTAAAAAAAAAAAAAAAAATTTTATCTAAATCGCTGAGCAGCTTTGAAAATAGACCATTCCAGTTCTCCCAAAGTTGGTATACAAGGTTCACATTAACCAAGCTCCCGGCTAGAAACAACTAAACAACTTTTTGCTCCAACCATTCAGATAGTAAAACCTCTACATACATCACGGTATGTTACATATTTCTTCACGAATTATCAATATCAATTACTTTTTTAGGAGTGATATTTCCATATAAATAATTATTAAATTTGATA
>NC_087220.1:23435344-23490344 GCF_015104395.2 Macrobrachium nipponense | reverse complement strand
TGGAAAAAAAGAGCCGATGCTGGCACACTGAATAATAGGACACATGCTGCTTTATTTTTCTATAAAGACAGAAACATCTACGTAAAAATGACTAACCTCCACACTGCCTTCGTTGTAAGGAAATAATATGAATGCACGACAAAGACAAAAGGAAACAAAGTCGCGTCTTACAGTGTAAACCTCTGTAGGGGGCTAGTGCCGTCAGTGTACCTCACAAGATGCACTGTAGGCATTACTAAAGGTTCATTGCACTTATCTTTGAGCCATTCAATAATCGAGCTCTTTTGTACCTGCCGTGGTATCGATCTTATCTGCACAGTGTTTTTGAGGCAATAATTCATACAAGAACCAACCGGGTAATATATTCGGAAGTTGTTCAAGGACGCTTTTTTTTCCTTTTCTCTTCTTTTAAACAATATGATTCATCTGATGATGCGTCACTCTACGTTTTGGCCTAATATATGAATTCAGGGTTTGGAAGGAACCTCTCCTTCGTCCTGTACGCATTATTATAAACTTACTCCCTTTTTCAGGTCGCGGCTCGACTCCAGTAGATTGAGCAGAATTTTCACTCGTCCAATATTTCATGACTGTATGATCTTGATTAACCCCATGTACCGTGGAAATTTCTAATAGAAATTCTACTTATACTTCATTCTCTAAAACTTGCATACAAGCTTTGTTCTTGCACATTTCATTTCAGTTCCTTCCAGTAAGATGTCCTTGTCTTTAACTTTTCTTTGTCTGATTCCAATTTGTTTCGGCAGTTTTTCAATAGATTCTTTGCCACCACGAGACCCAATATTTCTTTAACACCTAACAATACACCGTCAAGAGTTGGGATTTCCTTTTTGCATTATTACGTAACAGCGTTTGTTGTAAACCGCATAGATCAAATTCTTCTGTATCTGTAATCGTCTGCTATCTTTCTCTCTTTTTTATTTATTATTATTATTTTTTTCATTTATTTATTGTCTCGGAAAACAGGAATTTCGTGTTCTTGCTCACTCCTTTCGCCTTCCTTACATCTACGAAAACCTGTCGTTCTGTCCAGCTTAGTTACTTCAATAGTATGTTATGTAGCATAGCCAGATCTATATCTTTATTAGTTTCATATTCTTGTTCCCATCTAAAATGTCGGTAGACGTTTAAATCACTTTATGGACTTGAACAGACACTTAAATCACTTCACAGACTTTAGCTGATACTTAAATCACTTCACAGACTTAAACAGACACTTAAATCACTTCATGGACTTCAGCAATAAAAACCTTTTGTTAGGGGCGCCTTCTATTGCAGATGATAGCGGAGAGGTACCACTGGTACAGAGCAGCTTAACCTACCTGTACTGTCTCTTACATTTGAACTGACAGACAAGAGATGTGGCAAAATATTTGTCACAACTACGATATGTCAACACGTATAATAAAGGTAAATGAATGAGATTCTATATGGAAATGTCACCAACGGCCGGTGTTTCAATTTGAACTGGGGACACTGTAGCATTTTACCTTTTCTTACACGGTCGCCTATCGTCTAGCCACAAAATCTTCAAATTGTCGCTCTGTCTTCCACTTGGGTTTCTACCACCTAAACTTTATCGTCGAATGGAAAGATAGACAACAAAAACATCCTTATATAATTATATCTTGCAGTTGTTCTTGCAGGAGCAAGCACAGGCCTAGGTCAGGGTGAAAAAACCACTTCCCCGTACTAATAACCTTTCTTTTTCCTTAGTGACCCATATACTTAAACATCGATATAGATATCTTTAAGTTTTCCACTTTTTCTCCCAGTCACATTAAACATTCGGAAGATTTTTGTCACAAATTCAGAGAAGCACATATACCACTTCACAACATAAAACTTTTAAGCCTTGACGTAGATTCCCTGTTCACTAAAGTACCAGTACAGGACGTTCTTCAGTTTTTAAGGGTAAAATTATCCCCCTATTCAGATCATTTCCCATTGGCGCTTTGACAAAATAATAAAGCTAGTTGAATTATGTGCATCTAATAACGTATTTTCATTCGGGGAATCATTCTACAAGCAAAAATTCGGGTGTAGTATAGGTAGTCCTTTAAGTCCTGTTCTAGCCAATCTGTACATGGAATACTTTGAAACTACAGTAATAAATGCAATAAAACCCAAAAACATGCTGTGGATGAGATACGTGGATGATATCCTAACATTGGGGGGATAATAGGTGGGGCAATTTCAATGAATTCCTCTCGAAATTAAACACATTAGTGCCCAGCATCAAATTTAAAGTTGAATGGGAAACAGACAACAAAATTCCTTTTCTTGATGTTTTAATAATCAGAGATACGACAGAATACAAATTTACCATATACAGAAAACCAACGTTCTCACTTTCATACATTCACTACTTTAGCTATCATGACATTACTATCAAAATAGGTGTAGCTAGTAACTTGTTCTTAAGAGCCTTACGAATTTGTTCCCCAGAATTCCTGGAAAAAGAATTTGAACTAATTCGCAAGCAACTTTCGTCTTTAAAATATCCTGACCATATAAATGAGAAAGCAATTCACAAAGCAAACGTAATTTTCTACCGACCCCCTAAAGACAAGACCAGAGATACACCCAACAATAAAATAATAATTCCCCACCTGGACACGATTAAGAGAATAACCAACCCCCTCGGAAAATCGAACCCTTTTGTATTGACTTACCCAAACACATTAGCCAAATCCCTGATTAACGTCCAACAAAAGACATCTCCAAAGGACTCTGGGGTATACGAAATCCCATGCCAGGACTGTGACCAATCTTACATCGGATTTACAGGTAAATCCCTTCCCCAGAGATTAATACAACACAAACGGTCAGTTAGGTATGGACAACAGAACTCGGCTATTTTCAACCATATAAATGAACATAACCATAGAATAAACTGGAATTTGTCACGTGTAATTTATAGCATCAACTGCCGGTACAAGAGTCAAATGATGGAATCGGCCTTAATAAAAGAGAGGCATGTAATGAACATCCCAAAAGGAGCATGGATTTCGGACACGATCGACAACGTCTTCATTCAACCAACCCTTAAGAAGATTAAAGGAAGATTATCAGCGGGGGTGACTTAAAATGGCTTGTTTGTGGATGGACCTCTTGGTATAAATACCACCTTTTCTGTAAACTTTTCTCATTCATCTACCTGAAGAGGGAGACAGCAGTCTCTGAAATATAGTACTTTTTCTCTATATTTTGGTGTGTTTTTATGGGCTCCTTTTATTAGATATATATATATATTATATATATATATATATATATATATATATATATATATATATATATATATATATATATATATATATATATATATATATTATATTATATATATATATATATATAATCTATATCATAAATGTTTCAGACTAGATAACTTTCCATTAATCTGTTGAAGAGCTTATTAAAGTGTGGCGTTATAACATATCAGTATTGACATGAAGAAAACAAAAAAACACACACACACAAATAGAGGACATATTTATTTAAAATCCATAGGCAGTTTTAAGGCTCTTCACTGCGGAGACCCTCTAACGGCGGTTGTAACATTTTCCGCGGTGCAGAGAGAGCAAGACGCTCTGCAGCTGTATCTGGATTTCTTTAATATTTTTTTTCTCCATTTCTTTTCAAGTGTAGCGTTCCTTAATTGTTCTCAGTTAAGCGTGTACATGCTAAAAAGTAAATATTTTTATATAGCAACAGAGAGACTTAACAAATGAAGTGGAAAGATGAGATATTCTTGAAAAGAATTTCTTTTCATGACGGAGAAAGTAATTTCATGAGTGAAGAATCCGACGTTCACACATCCTTTGATACGAAAATAAAAAAACCCTAAGGGAATGGAGGATAAAAACTCTTAATGTTTCTGGGTAACTTTCCAATAGACGTTGAACTGCAAGAAAGACGAACTTTTATCATCAATTGGCAGATCTGCAAAGGGATGTCTAAAGGTTTGACTCGGATATTTTGAAGTTTCAAGAGGATACGAGCGCAAAGAAAATCGTCTACGTAGAGGACAGAAAGATATTGAATTGAAATGAGGATTTTTTTTTATCAATATCTGTAGCAGAGTAATATCTGATCTACTTGAACTGCCAAAAAATCTCGAACTTACTACACGAAAATTTTCTTGTTTTTCAAGAATGAATTTGCGCCTTTTTTTTTAGAGAGAGAGAGAGAGAGAGAGAGAGAGAGAGAGAGAGAGAGAGAGAGAGAGAGAGAGAGAGAGAGAGCATATCTGCTACTTTTGAGGTTTATATAGTACGAAAGAATAAGAGTTCATTTCAGTTCACAGTAAGCGTCAAATCTAGGGTGAGATTTGCCATTGTTCCCTGAGAGAGGAAAAAAGATATACAAGCACGCAGGGCATAAGTTCTCTGCCTTGGAACGTTCACGATTTTAGTATTTATTTGACCTCGTCCTGATTTTGTGTTAACCTCAATTTTGCAAGTAAAATGTAGTAAATTACAAGGAAGAGGACGCTTTGCGTGGAACTCTGAGAGTGGAAGTAGTATGCTAGCACTCTCAAACACCTATAGTATTATCCTGAGAGGGTATGCAACTCGGAAATTAATCCTTCTCTCTACATTCTATACCATTGCTGGCTACTTCTGGGCACTCGACATCCATTCTTTCCAGTTATGTTTTAATTAACCGTAAGAGTTACACCTGCCTTGCTTTGTCTCTGGCGGGTCCTTTTATAAATGCTTTGAGACGTCTCTACGTTTCAGTGGCTTCTACTACTACTACTACTGATAAAATAATAATAATAATAATAACAACAACAACAACAAAACAGCAACAAAAACAAGAGCAATAATAATAATAATAATAATAATAATAATAATAATAATAATAATAATAATAATAATAATCAGAAAGACAAGAATAAAGGTAATATAGAAAGTAACTACATGCCTATCACCTGGCTACCAGTAATGTAGAAGTTACTAAATGTATCAGTGAGAAATGATATATAACTACCTAGAGGATATAAAAACCGTCCCCCACAAACAGAGAGGTTACAGAAGGAAGTCACACAGACCAGCTCCTGATAGACAAAATGGTAATAAGGAAGAGCAAGCGAAGGAAAACCAACTTAAGCACGGCATGGATTGACTACAAGAATGCCTTCGACATGATGCAACACACGAGGCTAATATAATAACTGAAAATATCATCAGCTTCCTAAAAGATACAATGCACAACTAGAATACAGTACTTACAAGCTCTGGGATAAGACTAGCAGAGGTTAACATTAGGAGAGGGATCGTTCAAGGCTACTCACTATCCCCACTACTTTTTGCAGTAGCCATGATTCCCATGACAAAAGTATTGTAGAAGATGGATGCTGGGTACCAGCTCAAGAAAGGAGGTAACAGAATTAACAATCTGATGTTCATGTAAGACATCAAGCTCTTTGGTAAGAGCATCAAGGAAATAGATACCCTAATCCAGACTGTAAGAATTGTATCTGGGGATATCAAGAGGGGTTAGGAACAGAAAAATGTGCCTTGATCAACATACAAAAAGGCAAAGTGGCAAGGACTGAAGGAATAAATCTACCAGATGGGAACAGCATTAAAGACATAGAGAAGGCAGGATACAAAAACCTAGGAATGATAGAAGGAGAGGATATAAAACACCAAGAGATGAAGGACATGATCAGGAAAGAATATATGCAGACTTAAGGCGATACTCTAGTCAAAACTGAACGCCGAAGAAATTATGAAAGCCATAAACACCGCAGGAGTAGTGGAGTCTCCGAAGGTTGAACTCCGCAGCATAGACCAGAAAACTAGGAAACACATGGCTGCACAAAGCACTACACCCAAGAGTAAATGTAGACAGACTATACATAATAAGAAAGGAAGGAGGGAGAGGACTACCGCGTCAACATCGAGAGCAGAACAGTGGGGAAATATCTGAAAACCAATGAAGATGAGTGGCTAAATGAGTGCATGGGAAGAAGGACTGATAAAAAGTAGATGAAGACCCGGAAATATACAGAGACAGGAGAAAGAAAAACACAATGGGGGAATGGCACACCAAACCAAAGCATAGACAGTACATGAGACAAGCAAAAGAACTGGCCAGTGATGGAACATGGCAATGTCTACAGAAGGAAAACTCAAGAAGGGAACAGAAGGAATGCTAACAGTGTCACAAGATCAGGCCCTAAGAACCAGATATTTAAAAAAATAGCACATAACCAGTACAAAAAGAGGCATGATTCAATAGCAAAGGCCCTCTATGGAGCCTGTGCAAGAAACACCGCTAGCTTCCAGTAATAAGTAGTACAAACACCAACCCTGAGGGTGTGATAGAAAATGATCAGGCAAAGATCCTCTGGGTCTATGGTATCAGAATAGATAGGGTGATACGTGCCAATAGACCATACGTGATGTTGATTGACAAAATCATGAAGAATGTATCACTCACTAATGTCGCAATGCCATGGGGCACCAGACTAGATGAGAAAGTAAGTTAAAAAAAAGGATAAGTATCAAGACCTGAAATAAAAAATAAGACGGATATGATATAAGATATTGGAAATTGAACTTGTAATCATAGGAACACTAGGCATGATCCCAAGATCCCTGAAAAGGAACCTGGAAAAACTAGATGCCAAAGTAGCTCCAGTACTCATGTAGAAAAGTGTGCAACTAGAAACAGCGCATATAATTAGAAAAGTGATGGACTCCTAAGGAGGGAGGATGCAACCCGGAACCCCACACTATAAAAACCACCTAATCGAATAGGATGACCATGATTGACAAGATACCGCCCCCGCAGACTTTCTTGCTACAGTCCTTCAACCAACTCGTCCGAAGATGACCTGCGAGAAGGTCTAAACTTCACGTGATACCAGCTAGACCAGCACCAATACTAGCCCTAAACCAAAGACGACAACGGCCCGGAACTGAACTACGCCTATGGAATAATACCGGCACTGACGACGACCCCTGCTTGGCCTTGACCCGATATCCTGTTCTAATAAAAGATTACCTTCAGCATTTATAATTTTTTGGAAATTCCCCATATGAATACTGGCCAGTTAACTGTCTTATTTGGGGGATTTTTTTCCGTTTTATTATCTTGAGAACTAGATAAAAATAAAATTTTCATTTGATTAAGGCCTTTTGAGAGGGGTTTTATATACAAAAACAGTCTGCTTGAAGTACATTTACTCACCACGACATAAACATAAGTATTTGAAGGAAGACAAAATTTTCAGGACATGAATTGCGTTCAATCCTTTGGAAGAGGAAATTCTGAAGATTCATCAGGTAAGTAAACAAGTGTTCTTTTTCCTCATAATATGAAAATAAATCTTTTATCTCACAATACAAGTTATGAAAATTAAAATTATTCAAATATAGAGAGCAGAGGACATTTTACGTTTTTTTAAATGCTATTCATTCCCAGCATCACCAGTGTAATACAAAAAAAGAATTGTTTGGTAAGAGAGAACATTCAGTCATATCGTGCACAGTAAGATTATACTTAAGATCCATTTCATTAATAACCCTTACAAACATGCTATATCTTATTCCCGATTTTTTTTTTTTTTTTCATTTACTCATTATAAAGACCTTGCGCTTCGATATACTTTGAATTTCAAGCTATTTTTTCTGATTACTTTGACATCCATGAAAGCTTGTCTTATTTTCTTCCTTCTCACCTTTACATTGAATCAAGTGTTATGTATGATTCTTGTCGAACTGAATTTTTCCAAATACTAAAGATGCCGTCAGCATACAGGAACCATATCACATTGTTAAAATGAAGTTAGCTTGTCTACTCTTATAACATTCCACGTTAAAGTTAGAAAAAAAAACGAATGAAAAGTAATTTTCCACCTGTGTACTAACTTTCTGTCTAAGATATTTTTCATTAAATACAAAGCTAGTATCTAATACAAAATTTATTTCATTGTTATATAATAATAACCGATAAAATAAAATACAAATCTATCTAGTCCATATTTCAAAACATCTAGAACGTCATTAACAGTACAAAGTTATTCAGATGCCATCAATAAATTCACCGTCCTGAACTTACACTTTTGGAGTTTATTTTACATCATTGATAGAATTAATTATATATGATTTGGTAATTGTGCTAACTAAAGGCTGCAAGAATTTGGGAAGAATTTAAAAAAAAAAATATATGACACTGCTAACTGTGATGATTGTAGGCTTCATAAGAAAATTGTGTTTATGGGTGTCTTTATATTACCATACCTATAGGGGAGAAATGCGATATATGAGGGAAACTTTGATTTGACAGTGAAATTCGCGAATAACTGAGTTACATACCAACGGTTCATATCTACAAATCATTATTTTACGCATTATGTACGCTTCCTAACTGATAATGACAATAACACTTCCTTCGTCGGCTTTATTGATATATTGATTACTAATTTATTTTGTAGATTTTAGAGCTACAATGATTTTTTAAGAATATAGTTAAAATGGGCCCGTTTACTGTGAACCCCATAAAATATACCTTTAGATAGTTCAAAATATTATGTTTATCGGTATTATTTGCTACTAACTTTTTTTTTTTCTTTTCTTTTTTTTACAAAATTTTAACGATATTTACAATGTAGGTTTATTGAACATTTACCAAAACTTAGCACTGTCTTCATACCTCGTGACAACTGTCGGGTTAAAAGCATACATCAATTGGATTCATCTTCTATCTCTTTCCATGTTGAGTTGATTAGCGATTCCAGTTTTCCCTCGTGGTTGGATTCTGCTTTCGCTCTCTGCTTCTGAGGCGATCATAGTATAATGAGTTCAACAGAAGGCGATTCCCCTCCGGAGGTATGTCTCTGCAAAAGTCAATTCTGATACGTTGAACAATTTAGAAACGAAAGTTTTTTGGAGTCTCTGGGGATTTTTATCCGGAAATTCTGATGATAATTTCTAATTCACAGAAGATACAGCTTTTCAAGGTTCTCATAATTTAGGTCATCAGGGAATCTGGCATTACACACCTTCCCTTTTATACACTTTGAGGGACTTCATATGCAATTTTGCGTTATGAGCACTAAACAAAGTCTTCTTTAAGTCTAAACACAATAGCCCGATGATAATCAAATATATCATACAAAACATGTATGTATATGTGTGTGTTTGCGCGTTTGCCTATTCCGAAATTTGGTGACGTAACATCTCCGGCACGCTAACAGTTAATTGAAGACATTTTCTACAAAATCAATCCAGACTATATTGCTAGTTTTATTGCAGCTTTTGTTTTGATGACTGATGAACATAGAGTCAACTTGTTCTGTTTTCCCGAAGCAGACCTTCGGAATACAGACCAATCAATAGGGGGTTGAATAAGAGAGAGAGAAAAAAAAGGGAAAAATGGGGAATTTCTTTTTTGCTTGAGAGTCACTTTAAAGGGAAATATGATGATACATAAAATAATCTACCTAAAATTTTATATAGAAAAACTCTTCTAGTAATTTTTGTGATACGTTGCACCATTTTAGTGCCAATGTTGTGAAAACGCTCGAAAATCGTCTCCCAAACGTGGACTTATACTGGCTTAGGACAGACAGTGAATGCTCACTGGCGTAATTACCACACTTACACCCAACCATCCACCCAAAACGTGAAGTTATCAATTGTAGTCATTGCTATACCAATTCTTACTGCATAATTAGAAGTATTGGCTTCCCGGATAGTGTTAATTTTCTCGCTATGTACAGCATGACAAGCTATCTTGTTCAATATAGGAAGATCATAAACTGTTGTTGGGTTATTTTGTAGAATTATTGTAATAGCAGCTAGGTAGTGAATTATTATTCTTTTCTGATTATTCTATTCCATGAGCTGTTTCACTCTTTGGCATTAGTAAGTTTCTAATGATGTCAGCATTTGAACACGACAGCCGGTTGCATGACTCTCACATCACAGAACATTATAAGCCTTCATTTCTACAGCTGCAGGTTGTAATCATACAACATTTGAAGTATTTGCATGATACAATGTTTAACAGGCCTGGAGGACCAGGGTTTTATCTGTACTGATTGGTACCAGTCCTTTGGTAGTCGCATTTCAAACCCCATTGTGTAGGTGGCAAACTAATTTCCTAACACTTCTGCATTGTGATATGTATGTAAGGAATGTAATTGACCGGTTGCATCTGTTGGAAGTAAAGAAACCAAAGTGAATTTGACTTCATTCAGTGACTGGCCAAAGCACCGATATCTTGAATCACTATGGGTTTCACATTCATTAGTCCCATATAACTGAAGACTGAAAGCCTTTCCTATTTCAGCAATCTTCTTCGGTTCAGCAGATGGTTCTTTAAACATGGCAACAATATCTTCTAGGTCTTCATGATTTTCCAGCAGGCTTGTAATAAGAAAAGAATGCTGTCCTTGATGACTGATCCAAATTTCATGGAGGATGGCATATACAGTTTGCTTTCTGTATTGCATATGCCTGGCTGTAAGATGTAAGGGTTTTGTGTTTGGTCCACCCAAGACTAATAATTAAGAGGTCTGCATCGTCCCCTACTATTATTACTGATTCAGCTTTGATAGATTCTTCAATAGCAGTAGCAGCAATCAGTGTGTCTGTATCTTAAGTTGCCTATCTTACAGTAAAAACCTCAATGATCAATCTATTGATGAGCAATATGATAAACCGGCTTTTATTTCTCTCATTTAAGAATAATTTACTATGGTTTGTTGTTGCTGGTAGAATTAATCATTCGATGAGCATGCTCATCACATTTTGTACTTTTTTCTGCCAGGCTCTCTGGATATCCATCAAATATAACGATGGCATTTCTTTCGTAGTGATTCTTTACATACTTAATGTACCTGTTTAGAATTGCTGATAATATCTCTCCATCAATTACATAAATTGTATTTTCAACAATTCCTGTGTCACTAAACAGTGGATGTACTTCACACATCATTGTATACGGAGCTAGTTCATACTCAAAGTTAAGTTTGAATAGTTCGTGTGAGTTCCTGATGAATGAAATTCTTCTAAATAACATCTCATGCTCAACTGGACATGCAGCATCTTCTATTTTTACTCCTGTCATGGCAGCTCGCAAGGGTCTGACCCTTTTCTTTCATTTAAACTTGACTTTTTCAAAGTTGCTGCTAACAATATGCCAATAATATTAACATTGAGGAAATTCCAACATTATTTGCATTATGAGGTAAGATTTGTTTCTAAACATCCTGTTACTTCTATGTGATCGACATAATGCTATCAAAATCTGGAAATGGTGGTTGGGATGAGAACCACTCTACAAAGTGTTGAAGATCTTGGTTGTCCCTTAAAGAGCAGGCCTTTCTGGTATATACTTGCTGCTCTCCCGTAGTGTAAGCACCATCATAGTATTTCTCAGTTTTCTCTGTCACCCTCATATTAATAAGCATTCCAAGTCCCATTTGGTTGGTATTGAGTCCGTCATTCCTCTATCATCTGTGAATCCGCCAGAATTCCTCATCGACTGCATCAATGGCTCTGTTAGACCAAAACCTATATGAAATGTTTTCTGACTGTCTTGTTAAAAAAAACATTTTTGAACATAATCTCCAAATTATTTGGAGGTAATGCAGTCCTGCAAGTCATATATGTCTTGTAATTAATTTTGCATTAAGAAAATGACCACTGGCATGAAATAGGGTAGCATCTTTTGAATTGCCTAAATGCTCTGTTTCAATAAACAGTTTTACCAGTGTTACCAGTTCAAAGTACTGTACCCAGTTTTGCAGTGACACTTTTGCTCTTTATCAAACTGAAGGTGCCACTGAACTTACAGAGCACATATTGTATTATTACACTGTCAATCCATTAGAGCCAGTGTCTCTTAAAGCTGCTTCTGTTGTTGACCATTTATCAGGAGAGAGGTCAGTTTCATTTAAGATTAATATAGATAGTGCAACATATGCTGGTATATGTTCCCTGAGTTCTCTTGAATAAGCATGCCCAATTAACATTTTGTCAACAGATACACTTGCATACACAGTACTGAAAAGTTCTTTTATTCTACTTCCATTCACGATTAAATCAATTGCACCCATAAAGGACATCAATAAGTGGAAACCGCCAAAGATGGACAATAACCTGATATACAAAGGTTGATTAAAGGTAACAAAGCAACTTTGTTGGTTCAGTTGTTTGCATTTCTCTACAGCTTGATCAAATCCTGTGTATATGATGTAATAATTGGTCGGTGGGCATATGTAAAGGAAAAGTATGAGATCTGGTACATATCATGTGGAAAGTTTGCAGTACATTTCTTCATGTAACCATTCTAACCTGTACACATGAGCTCTTTTGCTATTACTGATACAAATGTGGACACTGGATTCATACTTGCTAAATCCCTGACTTTTATATGCAGCAGTGTTCCTGCATTTACTTTCAAATATATATATATATATATCTATATATATATATATATATATATACTATATATATATATATATATATATATATATATATATATATATATATATATATATATAGATATATATATATATATATATATATATATATATATATATATATATATATACTACATACATATACATACATATATATGCAAATTATATATATGATATATATATATATATATATATATATATTATACATATATATACATATATATATATATATATATATATATATATATATATATATATATATATATATATATATATATATATATATATATATATATATATATATATACATACATACATACATACACATACATATATATATACACATATATACCCACTATATATATAATATATATATATATATATATATATATATACATATATATATTATATATATATATATATATGTTATATATATGTTATTTATAATACGCATAAAAATGAAAAAAGTTAGTAACTGTACGAAAGTTGGATATTAAAACTGTGAGTTACATGTGTTTACAGTTTTAACTAATATTAACATCAACTGGGTTATTCATGCAGATTTTATTACCCAGAGAGCTAATTGTAATTGGGAGCACTATGCAACTAATTTTAGCTTCACTTATAATTATCAATTAATGAATAAGCCAACTTTCAAACATTTCCCCAGTAATTGGCTTTAAACACGTTTTAATATAAATTATTTATTAATCTCGTTATACCTATTACTAAACGTTTTGATCAAAATGAACATCCCTTAAAATATACCCAAGGATGCTTAGCAATATAAGGAACATTAAAGTTTAGCCTATATCCTGCGTATACTTGTGTAAAATGTTCAAAAACTGCAACAGTTACTGTGGTTTAGAAAATATCATAGGTGAAAACAGGATCATTTTATCTGTAAGTAAGCTTAAAAACTGAATTACAAGATTACTTGTAGGAGAGTTAATCTATGGCAAAGTGATGAACGTTACTTATGTTGAGTTGCTACAAAAAAAAAAAAAACTTAACAAAGCGTTTCGCTCATCACAGAACACTACCTCAGAACAGGGACTGTTCTTTTGCTGAAAATATTTTGTTATTGTTGTTTATAATGTGTAATACATGTCGTAGCCTATTATTGGAAAACGAAGTAAATATTGAAAACTCATGAGTTTATTGGTGTTACGCTACAGATGAGATTTAACATAAATTAGATACTCCTTTACCGCCAGGGGTCTCATTTAATCCTTATCTACATAAGAATCCAGAAAAACTCCAGTCTCTCTCAAGTACAGTGACATTATTCTCACCTGCTCCGGATATTTTTGTTTGAAAATTTAAAAGCTCTTTGTGCATATTCAATAATAATAATTAAAAAAATGGGAACACCAAGCATAAAAAAAGAAAGTTATGTTCAAATACATACTACAGACGAAAATGGTCAAATGCCTAAAACCTTACTGTATGAATATTTTCTTGACCTCATTACAACGGAAGATTCTTCACCACAAAAAAGATCATCCTCGTCTCACATTTTCACTCATTCCTTTGATGTCGCTCAACTGACAAATTGCCTTTAAGGTCGTTGGAATTTGCTGAGAAAGAATCGTCTCTGCTCTAGCGTGAAGATTTCCTTAGGTTCCTTACGATTAAACTTCAAATGTACCGATTAATAAGAATGACTTCATCAGCAAAAAGCACGCTGTGGGACATTCAAGTCTCTTTCAGAATATCAGAATTCTAAGGAACGAGGCTCGAATCACATTCATGTTCCTTGGAATATATTCTATATCTAGAATCATATTTTCTGTTTTTAATTTTTGCCCTATTTTAATTTAAATGTGTAATTTACCAGAATTCTACGCAGTTGTGTATTCATGTGTTGAAAAAGTAAATACAACACCAAAATAAATGAACAGATGAATATGTCAGTGACCCAGATTCTGGGTGAATATGGAAGAAATAATCAATACACAGTTACGTGTGGAACAGAAATGAATTCCACTCTCATCAGGATCGAACCCACATCTTCGAAATGAAAAGCAAGGATGCTGCAAACAAAGCCACACAAGCCATAAGTACCACTATACCTAAGGCTTTACCTGGACAATCTACTGCCTCGTACACAAGCGTGTTTTCCACAACTACACGAAGCAGCAGTTATCCTTCCCTGGTGAAGCCTTAGGTACAATGGTACTTAGGTTGCAACTTCTTATATGATTTGTGTGACTTTGCTAGCAGCGCACTTACCTTTAATCTGAAAAACTGGGGTTAGATCCAATTGTGAGCCAGAATTTAATTTTTTTCCATAATTCCTATCATATTCACTCAGAACGGATAATTCGAAAGAAATGCTGTCAACTGGGTCACTGATGAGTCAGGAAGAGAGGGAAACCCTGCTGTGATACAAGGTAGTTACCCTACCCGGGATTATCTTTAGGTACAATGCTACTTAATTTCAAACTTCTCCTATATATATATATATATATATATATATATATATATATATATATATATATATATATATTATATAGATATATATACTATATATATATATATATATATATATAGATATATATATATATATATATATATATATATATATATATATATATATATATATATATATATATATATATATATATATATATATATATATATATATATATATATATATATATATATATATATATATATATATATATATATATCTATATATATATATATATATATATATATATATATATATATATATATATATATATATATATATATATATATATATATATATATATATATATATATATATATATATATCTATATATATATATATATATATATATATATATATATATATATATATATATATATATATATATATATATATATATATATATATCTATATTATATATATATATATATAGATAGATCTATTATATATATATATATATATATATATATATATATATATATATATATATATATCTAATAAAAGGAGCCCATAAAAACACCAAAATAGAGAAAAAGTACTATATTTCAGAGACTGCTGTCTCCCTCTCAGGTAGATGAATGAAAGAAAATGTTTACAGAAAGGTGGTATTTATACCAAGAGGTCCATCCACAAACAATTTAAGCCATTTTAAGTCACCCCCGCTGATAATCTTCCTCTAATCTTCTTAATGGGTTGGTTGAATGAAGACGTTGTCGATCGTGTCCGAAATCCATCCTCCTTTTGAGATGTTCATTACCTGCCCTCTCTTTTATTAGGCCTTGATTCCATCATTTGACTCTTGTACCGGCAGTTGCTGCTATAAATTACACGTGACAAATTCCAGTTTTTATTCTATGGTTTATGTTCATTTATATGGTTGAAAATAGCCGATTTCTGTAGTCCATACCTAACTGACCGTTTGTGTTGTATTATCTCTGGGAAGGGATTTACCTGTAATAACCGATGTAAGATTGGTCACAGTCCTGGCATGGGATTTCGTATACCCCAGAGTCCTTTGGAGATGTCTTTTGTTGGACGTTAATCAGGGATTTGGCTAAGGTGTTTTGGGTAAGTAAATCTAAACAAAAGGGTTCGATTTTTCCGAAGGGGGTTAAGAAAGAATGAACCATACATAATATATTTATGTATATATATGTACATAATATATATGTAATAATATTATATACATATATATAAAAATATATATATATATATATATATAATATATATATTATACTATATATATATATATAATATATATTCTATATATATATATATTATAGATATATATATATATATATATATATATATATATATATATATATATAGAATATATAAATGTCTATTATATATAGATATATATATATAATAATATATATAATATAATATATCTATATAAGATATATATATATTATATATATTATATATAAAATAATATATATAATTAAATATATACTATATAAGTATATATACATATAATATATATATATAATAGTATATCTATATCTATATTATATTATATATATCTATATCTATATATAATATATATAGATTATAAATATATATACATATATATTTATACTATAAATTATAATATAACTATATATATATAAGATATATATATTATACATATATATATATAATATATAATATTATTATCTATATATATATATATATATATCTATATATATATGATATATATATATATATATATATAATTATAATACATTATAAATATATATAATATATATATATATATAATATATATATAGATATATATATAATATCTATATATATATATATATATATATTACAATATATTAGTATATAATATATTAATAAATAATATATTTATTAGATTATTAATAGATATCTATATATATATATATATATATATATATATATATAATATAGTATATCTATCTATATATATATATATATAATATATATATAATAAAAAGGAGCCCATGACCCCAGATATATTTTTTTTTTTAGAGAAAAATACTATATTTCGGAGGCTGTGTCTCCCTCTTCAGATAGATGAATGAGAAAAGTTACAGAGAAAGTGGTATTTGTACCAAGAGGTCCATCCACAGGTAAGCCAATTTAGGTCACTCCTGCTAATAATCTTCCTTTAATCTTCTTAAGCGTTGGTCGAATGAATACTTTGTCAGGGGCATCTGAATCCTATGCTAACTTTGAGATATTCATTACCTGCCTCTGTTTAATCAAGGATGATTCCATTATTCGACTCTTGTACCGGCAGTTGTTGCTATAAATCATACGTGACAAATTCCAGTTTATTCTATGGTTATGCTCATTTATATTGTTGAAAATAGCTGAGTTCTGTTGTCCATACCTAACTGATCGCTTATGTTGAATTAATCTCTGGGGAAGTGATTTTCCTGTAAATCCGATGTAAGACTGGTCACAGTCCAGGGATAGTATTTCGAAAACGCCTGTGTCCTAAGGGGATGTCTTTTGTTGGACGTTAATAAGGTTATTTGGCTGAGGTGTTTGGGTAAGTAAATGCAAGACGGTTAGATTTTCCGAGTCTGGGTCACCGTCTTAATCCTGTCCAGGTGTGGAATTTTTATTTTATTGGCTGTCTCTCTGGTCTTTCTTGAGGGGATCGGTAGAAAATTACATTTCCTCAATTGTATGGTCAGGATACCTTAATGACGAAAGTTGCTCACTAGTTAGCTCAAATTATTTTTCCAGGAAATATGGGGAACAAATTCGTAAGGCTTTTACGAATTGGTTGCTGGCTACGCCTATCCTGATAGGAATGTCGTGATAGCTAAAGTAGTGAATGTCTGGAAATGAAAACGTTGGTTTTCTGTATATGGTAAATTTGTATTCTGTCGTGTCTCTGATTATTAAAACATCAAGAAAAAGAATTTTGTTGCCTGTTTCCCATTCAACTTTAAATTTTATTCTGGGCACTAATGAGTTGAATTTTGAAAGGAATTCATTAAAATTGCCCCAAAATGTTAAAATATCTACAAATCTCATCCACAGCATGTTTTTTTTGTGTTTTATTGCATTTTTTATTTCTGTAGTTTCAAAGTACGTATTCCAGATTGGCTAAATAAAAAAAGGACTTAAAGGACTACCCATACTGCACCCGAATTTTTGCTAATAGATTGATTCCCCGAATGACAATACGTTATTAGATACACATAATTCAACTAAATTTATTATTTAGCCAAGCGCCAATAGGAAATGATCTGAATAAGGGGATAATTTTTCCCTCAAATACTGAAAAACGTCCTGTACTGGTACTTTTGTGAATAGGGAATCTACGTCAAGGCTTAAAAGTTTTATGTTGTGAAGTGGTATATGTGCTTCTCTGTATTTGTGACAAACATCTTCCGAATGTTTAAATGTGACTGGGAGAAAAAGTTTCTAAAAAAGGGGAAAGGAGGACAGCTAACCATTTAGAAATTTTGTAATTGAAAGCTCCGGCACATGAAACGATGGGTTTCAATGGAAGATTGTCTTTTGTTGAGTTTTGATGGGAAGGCCAAAAAACAAAAAAGTAGGGTAGTTTAGGATTAATTTTTGTCAAAAATTCAGAGAAACACATATACCACTTCACAACATAAAACTTTTTATGGTCTCCATAGTAATGGTCCTCGAATTTTGGATTTTACTAAAACCTTCCTTGTGGGGCAGGGGGGGCGGGGGGGGGGGGGGGGGACTCTAAGGTAAGGAATTTGGTATAGCCCTAGCTTTCATAGCAAACAAACAAACAAACAGAGAAACAGACAGAAATTGCCTTTTATATAGATAAGTTGCCATGAGGCTCGCTGGCTGCGGCTGTAGTATATTAGCTCAGTGCTTATAGTCAGTGGTCTGGGTAACCCTTATTTTTAAAGATTTTCATCTGATATCACTGTAATTGTGTCGAAACTCAATTAGCACACCATAGTTCTGAAATAATGCCTGACATTTTTCATGCAAAGATTTTTTTTCTTTTCCTTATATTCACTTACGAGAGTATGATGATATTTACGATAGTCACTTTTACGTTTTTGTTGAGTTGTTTGTAATAAGGATTATGATATAGATTCAGTTTTCATCTCTACATAATAATAAACTGTCCCTGTATACTCTCTGGGTAAAAAGAAAGATGAAACATTATCATATGAGAAGAGGTATGCTCGCATATTTCGAATGAAATTCCGTCGTCCCAAGCTGCATTAAATACCTCTTTGCATAAGTAATTCAAGAGGAGAGTAAATAGAAATGAATTAGTTTGGCTCAGAGATAAATCCCCCGGAAAAGAGATTATTCAAGAATCTTTGCTGCCATCTCGGTGGTTAAGCTCAGAATGTAATTACGGGTGGTGAAATTCAATTTATTATTTCATTTAGATTCCTCGCCTTTTTATCAACTTATTTTGAATAAAATAACATTTGGAAGAGTTTTTAATGTTTCTGAGGTATGTCTATATGGCTTTTTCCATAGAGACATTCTGTCAGTTTTATAAGTTACCTTTGGGGACATAGAGGGGACTCAGGAAAAGTAGAGAACCTGTTCAATAATGAAAGGTACGAAGTGACTAAGTATTGATGAAATTATACAGTTTTATACGAATTCTTTCCGACTCAGAACAAGTAAACTTTTATCAGAATGATGAAAACTTAAATAGAAAAATTCGCATTAGCGGGTATTATAATAATGCAATAATTCAAAGGAAACTCATAATCACATGAGTCAATAAAACAAAATGGAAAAGTAAATCCACAATAATATGTCTGTTTGATCTTGTTATTTAAAGTACAAAGCAAAAAGGTTTAGATGAGATGCAGGTCATCGAAAGCTTTCTGCTTTGTATCTTAAATAACCAGATCAACAGACATATTATAGTGGATTTACTTTTCCAATGCAATAATTGATAATCTTTCTCACTTGCACGCATATAAACGTGTAACAAAATATCTCATTGCCATTTTCTCTATGTCGCCCCCCCCCCCAAAAAAAAAAGTCAAAAAAAGAAAAAAAAAAAAACAAACTTGATGCCAAGGGGTTCTAAATATCAAGAAAAAAATCAGTTTAAAATGATACATAATGGTTTCACTTATTCAAGCTTCTCGCAATAAACATTAACCCCAAGTATGGATGATCAGCTCTTTGATCTTTTTAACTTGTCTTTTTCAGAGAAAAAGACAAGCCGTATACCTGAAATAGAAAAATGGGCAGCTGCAGAAATAATCTCTTATTTGTAACCTCGGGAATAAATGCATTTCCGTAAAAATAAACATTTCCATAACATATTCAAATGCTACTCCGTCTCACGGCCAAACACGGAGGCAAATGACATTACCAAGTTTCCTACATTCATCTTGAATTCTTGTAGTGCATAAAGATGGAAAAAACGGAAAAATCTTTATTGTTTTACATAATACGCCTACTTATGAAAGGAAATGCCAAATTCTTCACAGTTTGTTTCAGGATAAGTAATTTAAAAATATATTTTTTTTATTGAACACAGTAAGAGACAAACCGGTAACAAGACCTGCAGACGAGAATGGTGCTCTAGACGATTATTTTAGGAACATCTCTGGTTTGCGGTTCGGAAAGGAACTGTTCTGTTAAAAGCCAGATGGCCTTTGTTTTCTAATTTCATAGTAAAAGTAATTTCGAAAGGGAGGAAGAGAGAGAGAGAGAGAGAGAGATAGAGAAGAGAGAGGAGAGAAGAGGAGAGAGAGAGAGAGAGAGGGGGGGGGGTGATCATTACCCGAAGAAATTTTTCGCAGTTCTCGAATTGAATATCGTTTTTCGTCAAGGTAGTTCCTTCCGCCTTTTTCCAAACACGTATGATTTTCTAAATGTTCATGGTCTTTTCTTGCTTGAGAATCAAAACTTAGCGCTGAAAATTATTCAATATTCATCTACAATATTTTCATATTTATGAAAACGAACTCAATGAAATATTTTCTTGTGTATATCTATTCTATTCGCAACTTTCTCCAAGGTAAATATATGTCCCATGTCTAAAAAGAATATATTGATGAAAATATTTTCATACTTAAAAACTAGACGCTTTCTGACCAGGAATACGATGTAAGTAATCACTCATATCAAAAAGAATTTCCTGCTTGGGTTACTGGATAAGATGTGAATCCTCCTGAGTGATATTTAAATGATGGTGAGGTAACACATATCTGTTGTAGTATGGCGGATATTCAGATATTCTTTGATGAGTTTTCACTGCATTTTGATACTATGCATAAGATAAAACCCGATTATATAAATGACATGTCTCAGGGGCTTCTAATATCCTATAAGTAATATCTATGGAGCAGCTGGCAACATGCACTGAGTAAAAAAAAAAAAAAATTTTTAAATACTGGCTTTAAAAGACTGTTCAAGTCGCATGAGTATTGATAATGACTATTCTGCTTTTATTCGAACTACAGGAATTCAGTCTACGTGGAATTTTTTTTTGAACTGACTTCAGCTCTCCTCTGGAAATTTTTTACAATGAATATATTAATTGTTGTTTTTAACGGTAATAACAGGTATTTTCTCAGAAATATTTACATTTCAGAGAACCTGGAAGAGGGTGAACATACAGTAGAAAGGTCACGAGGAGAGACCTCATATTGCAGATTTATTTACAGCTTCATTCTGGTTGGTCTCCTGTGTGATGATGCGAAGCGCAGTCAATTTTATTATTTTTTTCTAAGCCGTAATCTGATATATCCTGCTTTCAAGGCATAAGGCTTTCAAACAAATTGAAGTGGAAACAGATTTTGGTGCAAATGCGATTAATCGACTAGTAATTCTCATTCCAATTTCATTTTAAATCTTCTCTGGTCAGCTAATTGTCATCCTCTCTTTTGTTCTTGTTTTTCTAATGTCGTGAAGAGTGAGAGGATTAATTCCCTACTGCAACCATCGTAAATTGGCGTATCACCTCTTTTAGAGAGACACTCCTGCTGTTGGGAAGTAATCGCCAAGAAGAAAACCTAAATCGAATTAAACAGACATTTGTGAAAAAAAGAACTATTCTAATCAATCAATTTAATGGGACCCGATGCGATTACCAGGGATGCCAGATCAAAGCTTGATCTTCTTTCCTGATGTGGATTTTCCTACGGCGAATGCGTAGGTGTCTTCCATGCTCTTGTTACAGAAGATTAATTATGTTTAGCTGCCTGTAGTCTATAGTCTGAAAAGGACCATCACTCTTCTTAACATGCAGCAACATACTGATAATCAGATTCATCAATGATGTCCCATGCAAATATTCTCATTTTGTGATTATCTAACTGCATATGAAGAGGCTTATGGTTTTTGTTGAATGCCCCCCTTTTTAAAAATTACCTCGGCCTCAGTGACTCAAGAATATTGAGTGAGTTCCAATATATCTTTTGAGAATTTATATTCTGATTAGAATATTGTCCTTTTTCATATTGCACGTGCTAACAGTTTCATTAAATATTCAACTTCCGTTGCTCGATAAAGACTCAAAATTGTTATGTTTAGACAACTAATACCTCTGTCACCGCGAATGGAAATAAAGGTTAGTTTAGCAATTACCCTCTTATTCATAGGTCGTAATCCTCCGGTACCAGTCTTTCACAACCATAACATCGGAGTCTTCATTAATAATCAATGTATTAGGTACCGAAATTGACACTGGTGTAACTGACAAATTCATACAATAAGATTCTAAAAACGAAAATTGAAAAAACAATGATCTCTCAATACTATAATATGGAATCAAAATTATGATAAAATTAAAACACATAGCAACTCTCTCTTTGTCCGTGTCGACACCACACAGTTTAATTGAAATCCATTCATAATTTTCCGAGTCCTAAAATTGACAGACAGTTCAGCAATCAGGTAGACACAAATAAAGACAAAACTTTTGTTGAATGATATAGAGGATATTTTTCCTCATTTATTTTTTTAATTAAAGCAACATAAACAGCGAGTGAATGACTGAAGTAAACTTTAAGCATTATCCCTCTGAGCAATACAATTTAACTAACGACCTCCACATGAATGGGAAACCAATCAGCCAGTCTAATTCAACCATTGTTCTCACCTGCCATGGAATAATTTACGCCCAATCAGAGCCTCATATTCCAGGTAATGGAATAGCTATACTTCATAGTATAATAGAGTTAGTTCACTTGATACAGATTCACGTACTTTGTTTCCTCACGTACTTTGTTTCCTCATCCAACAGAGTTGGAGGTTATGCTTTTGCCAGGACATGTGATGAAAAATGTCTCGAGGATTAGCTACCCAAACCAGTTCATCTGCTGTTCAGTTACAGCGTAGTCATATGACATTTCATTCCCAATACTTTTCGACAAGTGGATTTTTAATTTTGAGATAAGTTTGGAACATAAAAAAGAAGAGACTGCGAGTGACCTGCTTCAACTAACTTAAAAACTCGAAGAGGAGAAGCAGCAGAAATAACCGCAAAGTTATATATCAGCATCAGCTTATGGCCGTATCCACCAAGTGACTTCTTGGAGATTTCGAGGAAAAGAGTTAAAGTCTGTTAAAGGGGGAGATATGGAATTAGAAACCCGATGGATGAAAGACTTCTACCTTCGACATAATTAAAGTTTTTTCCAGACCATTTTGTTTGTTTGTCTGTGTTCAGTATGTTAACACAAAACGTTTAAGCACATCACATAAAGAAATTTGTTAAATTTTGGGCTACTACCTAACAATAGGAAAGAGCTCCAAATTTCATTAATAAACATTTAACTGGTGGATAACTGCGTGGATTGTTCAGCTTTTTAGCGTTTATAGATTGAATAATAAGTTATTCAATAAAAGTACCAACAAAACAAGAGAGCTTCAATACATCCCTTATAATTGGATATGCATGAAGCGAATCAGTGCGGTTTTCGTCGAATTCTCCTTATAGAGAACTGCTGCATGTGACTGTATCGACAGCAGAATTCCTGTTGCAATCAGTTGGTAGTGGAAGAAATAAGTGAAATTCCTCTGAATATGGCGGAACTTGTTTGTGTGAGGTGAATAAATAACAAGGAGACTAAAGAAAAGACATTTCCATTTTTGTAAAAAAATATTGAAAATATTATTGAAAAATCATATCAATTTTAATATGGTTCTAGATCGATATAATGCTTTTATATCACTATTAAATGTTCATTCTAACATTTATAAAAGATCAGATATAGTAGCATTGTATTCCATGTTTGCCGCCTATGCTCTTGTTTTTGTAGAGATGATTAACTGAAAGAAAATCGCGGTGTCTCAAAAAATTAGTTGTCACTTCTTAGTGCATTTCAATAAAACACATTTAATTTTTTTATTTATTCTTTTTAAATTTGACATAAATTGTAACCAATTTATGATTGTAGCGAACGAAATTCTGTCGATCCAAGGAGGCTTTGAAAAGTTCGCCGAGTTACTAACTTGCCCTACCGAGTCAAATAGAGTGAAAATTATTAACCTTTCTACTGTGTCAAAGAAGTTGTAAAAATTTCGAAGTTTCGTACAATTCCTTAGATACTGGGAGAGGTCACTGGAGGGTCATTAGAGGTCACTGTTGACTTACTGATCATTTAATGATGTATTGTCACGGGAAATGAGTAACCACGCAAAATTGCAAGTTTTTACTCAAACAGACAAAGACAGACAGACAGACAGACGCAGAAGTAAAGTTGAATAAAAGTAAGTAAAATGGTAAAAACTGCGGCCGGTGTGGTTCCAAATATTTCAAGTTCATAAACATAAGCTCAGTTCCATTTTCTGAGAAGGAATCACTAAATTATGTGAGAATGTCAAGGGACAGAATTATTGCAGCCCGAAATAAATCAATTTAAAGTATTGATATTTTGCCCTGGGTGTCATAAAGCGGCGTATATTTGATAGATAATCAGGGTAGCTGCGTCGTTTTAGATTTACATAATCTGTTAAAATGAGAATGTTTTATCATTCTCTCCTAAATAAGATCTATGTAATTCACCAGGCTTTTGTCAATTGTTTGTTTAATTTCACAGGATTCTCTCGCAAAGAATTGTACCAGAACCAGATAACTATTACAGAAAAAGGAATGGAGAAATGGAGAAATGGAAGGAGGCTTCAGCGATTGCAAAATGCAGAGGGCCAGGATATGAAAAATACCCTTCTTTCTGCTAACTGAAATACTACTCATTTCCGAGCAAACAATGCAAAACATGTTTAGAAAAGGAACATATAGCTTTTGAGTTTTAGCAATGGGATAATTATTTTCAGTTTTGTTCTGGCAATATCATTGTGAAATGGTTCCCTGCAGAAATGTTTATTAGTTTATCAAATTACCTTTAAAACTCAGCTCAGCGTTGACTGCATTGCGCTTGGTTATTATTTAAGTGGATTAACCAGAAATATTGTCAACAGTTGCTGAAAGAACAGCAAAATATCGTTGATTTTTATTTTTCTCTCTTTGCATCGAAGAAAAAGATGAAAAAGGATAAGTCTCACTTAGACCACAATAATCCTCGTGATTTACAGTGAGTCATATCGGATAATAAACATTCACAATAAAAAATGAGCCTCCAAACCAGAAGCTATGCCTAGCACAGGCGTTGTCTGTTCTTTCAATTGTTGAGGGGAACTGTCAAAGCGACCTTACACGAACAGCGACATCCATTGAAAGCTTCATACATCTGATAGTATAGCATTCACCTTTTCCTTTCATGACTACGACAGACTTCACCATTCCCAGAAATAGTTAATTTAGAGAACTATTAAAATCGCTGAAAATAGATTACCTTTTTAAATCTATAAATCACTAGTGAAAATCTAATGACAAAATAATAACACTGTACTATATAAAAAAAGATCACCATTCAATAGGACAAATCAGTTTTCAATCCCGTCGCAGCCTGATTACCTCAACTACTTATCTTTTATCCTTTAATGAGACAAATTCTAGAAGTAAAATGTTCACATTATAGAAAACTAGAAGACCGTATCTCCCCCTGATTTTGTCTATAGTTTAAATATGACTTAAGACAGAAGTTGGAATTCTATGATATATAATTTCTAAAGTATGATTTCTAATTTTTTTCAGCAATATCCAGCAATACCTGAAGAGCATTAAAACAACTGAAATTAATGATACAGAAAATTTTGAACAACAATTTTTAACATTTAAAATGATTGAGGGAATTGGAGCATTTATTTTCTTCTTCGGTTTATGACGTTATAAGGAAAGATGCTTAGTTGAAAATATTCCACAAATACTAGGGTCAGTGCTAATTACTGAATTAATTGGTATCGCCAAAGCACAAATCCTAAATCTTCGCTTGTGATAAACTTTCAGTGCATTTCGAGGGAAATACGAGGCCGCGTTTCTACGACCATTTTTACGTGGAAAAGACTCAAATGAATTTCCATTAATTGGTTGTCTGGATGAGAGAGGTTAATTCCAGATATACTGGAAATTCATTTGTTCGTCGCAGACCTCCGGAAGAACGAGGAGCCTGTTCCCTTTGGTTCCGGACCATCTGGAGAGAGCAGGTGAATGTAGTAAAAGAAATCTATACTTACTGGCTATAATCTATATGTTTATATTATTGATCTCATCACACTGTAACTGGGACATTGTTGTTCTGTCTTGAAGTTCCACATTACAAATGCTAAAGAAATAGATGGTTGTTTTCTTAGTAACAATGACCATCGGATTTGTCTTTTTTATTTTCAGCATATATTTCTTTTCATCAAAAGGTAGAGTGTATATTAAGTTTCCAATAGTGTTTGGGACTCTATATTAATTCGTTCCGGGGCGTTTTAGGTATTACTTTACACACCAGTCTTCTGCTGACATAAGAGCAGGGCACTGGATTTTTTCTGATAAAGTGAGAACGGACATGTAGTGAGGGGACAAAGGGGTAAATGGGAGGAGATTATTGACTCTCTGTCGATATCAAGGCTGTATGTCAAAGAATTTCTCACTGGAGGCAACTGTGACAGGAGATGTGCTTCCTTGATTACTATCAGGGATGTTACTATTTATGCTATCATATCAATCCGGTGTCATTTTTAAAGCTGCATGTTTTAATCAACATGGTATGGTGTAAAAATCCAAGTTAGCGGTTGAAGTCTGACGTAATTAAAAAACTATGCAAATAATTATAAAGGTAAATTTATATTCAGCTAATAGGAGTAGACAAAGTTTTCTACATCATACAATAAAGAAATGAATTACCTTCAAGATTACATATACTTTAGTTCTGTTAATTCCAGAGTGCAACTTTTTTTTTTATTACGCGGCCAATAAACGAACAGAGATATTTCGCTTTTATATTTGTTTTTCATTTCAAAGGGAAAGCTAGCCATAAAATATACACGAATTTTCAGTTGAATTACCACAGAGATATTTCAATTTGTTTTTGCTCCATAAAACTTTACAATAAATTGCTCTTCCGGGGATATAATTTTTTTATTGTTATTTGCTAGGCACTAAAATGTACGAAAGCAGTTTCAAAACGAATAACTTTATTTCAATGATTTTGCATTGATTTTAAAAGAGAATACTTTTCGTTCTTTTAATATGTAAAAAAACACACAAAAATCAGAATGATAAGTTGCAGTTTACCATAAACAACTATTCTTGTGGTTTGGAAGACCAAATTTTTTAATCAAAAATAAAATACAAATATCTTATTCAGTACACGTGATATTTCCTTTCTGGTTATATATAGGTCAGCGTTATCATTTTAAGCACCTTTCCAGTCAAGATATATACAAGTTGAAAAAACAATTATGAAAAATGCTTCTTCAGTGCAATGAGTGCATGTATGTTCATGCAGGTTCATATTCATTAGGTAATTCTAACTGCAGTCTTCCCTCCGCACCTTTAGCTGAAGAAGAGCCATGTACTTGGTCAATATTGCCTGCAGCCTTAGGAGGGAGGCAAGAAGAGGTCATACCACTGTAGACATCTCCTACATATGGTACACTCTGAATTAGTACTGCACAATGCAAACAGGGACCTGGCCCTTAGCACACTGTACAACATGTCTTTCCAGATGCCCCTCATATAGCGCATATGAATCCATTACCTTTAGCCGTGGTAATCGTCGAATGGGAATTGGAAAAAATAAACCTGGTACGTGGTGTTGGTTTCCCATGATCCTCTTGCTAACGAATACCAGATGCTGGGCTGAAAGCAGAGGTACTAAGAGTTAGGTTATTCTCTAGGATACCAGGAACCGGGATGTCACATGGTTCCAAGATCTCTCTGCGTAGGTGATTGAGGCAGTATAAAACATAGCCTACAAACAAAACATACTCTTTTTCCACTATCAGCTATTGACCTAGATTGGAAATCTGGTGTATTTATGGCTAAGCAGTGCCGCTTGCTTTTATAAAATAATGCGTAATTTGCCTCCATTTTGTTTCCGTGATAATAGATTCCACCCTACTGACATCTTAGAGAGCGGAAGTGCTGCTGGCAAACATTGTCCTTTCCGTTGCTTTCATGCTTGTATTTTACTGCAGCGGTGCCATATGTACCCTACATATCTGTTATTCTTATAGATAAGTGAATCATGGTAAATATTTTTTTACATGTTTTTTTTTAACTCAGGAATAGATTTTTGAGTTGAGAAAACTATGTAAGACTTATAATGCGAAATAAATCTCAGTTGCATATATATATATATATATATATATATATATATATATATATATATATATATATATATATATATATATATGAGTGATCACATCACCGTCATTCATGTATACGCATTCAGCTACAAATGTCCTTTAATATCTAATTCGCTCTACCTCAGAATTAATATATCTTCAATGATGTTAACTGAAGGGGCGAGAACCTAGGAACCAAGATATCCCAAGACTTTGGCTTTCCAGGAGTAATGGCAATGTCTTCGACACTGCTGGAGTGTCAGGAAGCTTTGGGAGGAAAAGAAATTGTCTCGGTCGCCAAGGGACACCAACACAAAGGGATCGGGTGTCTTTGCAATATGTTCGAATGTCGGATTTGTTCCCGGAACGTTGTGCAGCATCCGTTCAAATATATTCCAATATGTCTCAGCGCCAATTGCTAAACGGGGCGTTCTGAGGTAAGACAAAACGACCGTTTTACTTCCCCTTTACTTCATGATACTTTGGGATTATTGTAAATAATAATATATATTTGTCAGTCTAATAAAAAAATACCATAGTTGAATTTTTAACAGTAGTGCAACAGTTAGCGACTTTGGAATTAACTGCAGCTTTATAGTAATAAAGTAAAATATAGTAATATATTAAAATTCATTTAACATATTCGTGATTAGAGACCTCAAGCAAAGCAATGATACGCAGAACTGCAGAGTATTAGAAGGCAGAATGCAATTTGAATATGAGATTTGTACTATGAGGATGCCAATAGTTTATTTGGCAATCATATCAAAAACTATTTCAAGTAAGTTTACTTCTGTTTTTCTCTTTTTATATAGGTGACAGTAAAGTGCATTCCTTCGGTTTTTAAAGAATATCCTCTCAGCATTCAAGTTTAACTTGTATACTGAAGAAGTAGCTCAACAATTCTTCGAAAGACCCAACTTAGGCTTCCGTATATATCCTATCTTTCCAGATATTCTTACAGATACTGAGACATTGCTGCCCTTCCTGTTTCACCCAGTCTACTATTTCCTTCCCTTATCCTATTTCATTTACTCTTAGCTACGTATCTATAAACGGGGATCAATCTGATTACTCCTACTCACATATTTTTTTTTTTTTTACGAGAAGTAACTTAACACAACAAACAAGAACAAAAGCATTAGGTATCTAAATTCTGTTTTGATGGCAACTTCATCCTCGTCTTCTTCACCTTACTCACGTTGCCATTAGTGAGAGGATGATTGGAAATGGATTATGAAAATGTAAATTATGGAGCGCCATCGAATCAAATTTGATTATGGAAGTAATGATGTGGATATCTAGATTTAAAAGGAGAGAGAGAGAGAGAGAGAGAGAGAGAGAGAGAGAGAGAGAGAGAGAGAGGAGGAGGAGGAAACCAAGAAAGATGATTAAATGTTACTCGAAAACCAATATTCTTTTGCTTTATTATACATATTCATTCGACAAAATTAATCAAAACTTGCAGAACTACTATGTAGGATCATTTTGACTAATGAACTGCGACTAATAAAGAGATACAAGCCTAAAAAGTGAAGTAAATGAAGTGGAAACTGCATATATTGAAATATAGGGGCATTTATACTACGAAAACGTGAGTATTGCAAAATAGGGAAGACGTTTCTTGTGCGTTTATCACCCTTCTGTGTAGATGACTGGATTGGTATTTTAGCGGTTAGTAGTTCCTGAAATATATGGCACATTTGTGAATCGAGCTATTAACGATGAGAATTGAAATTATTGTTTCTTATGTTTCGACTATGATTGGAGAGAGAGAGAGAGAGAGAGAGAGAGAGAGAGAGAGAGAGAGAGAGAGAGAGAGTTGAATTTCAAGAACCTCATGCCTTGTTATTGCCTTTAATTATCTTGAAATGTGCTCAACTTACGGACCATTTAATTTTAGTGTCACTAAGTTTAATTAAATGAAGTGCTTCTGTTCTTAGTGAATTTAACTTACATTTCGTCAATGCTTAGCAGAACGTTTCTCTCAGGCAGAAGTTAGTGTAAGAAAAAAGGGTAATACCAATATTCACAAATAAATCAAAGACCTTAAGACTTTTCATTAGCAGGGGTTGCTCTCGATATAATAATAGGGATAAGCCGTGATAAACTTGGTGTTTAGAAAACTTCTAATACAATAGCCATTCCATGCATATACACAAAAAGCTCAGCAGGCGGTAGTGTATCATACACACACTAACACCGACCTGAACACAGAGCCAACGACCTCTCTCGCTTCCTGGACGATGAGGCCCATCTCAAACCTATTCAGTGGTCTAGGTCTTCCACTCCTCTTTTTGTAACGCACTACTACCCTACTTTTTGCACAAGCCTGTCAATCTTCATTTTTCCAAATGACCGAACCATCTCCATACACTCCAATTATACATTCCATTACCCTTCTGAAAGTCCCCTATAGGCAAGTCATATCTAGTTTTCTGAAGCAAAGGGGAAAGTTGTTACTTTAATTGGATTAAAGATTGTTTTTTAGAGTATTTGGATTTCGCTTTATGTGCAAATGTATAAGCTAGTTTCTTCTGCAGCACAGAAGTTTACATTGAAATTAATTAGCGAACAATGAAAAAGGGGACCAATCTCAATGGTGCATAACAAGGGAATTGGATTCGAGAGAGAGAGAGAGAGAGAGAGAGAGAGAGAGAGAGAGAGAGAGAGAGAGACACGGGTGGCGGGGGGGTGTTTAGAAGTATAAGTTAATTTACGAGTACCCAAACACACACACACACACACAGAGGGGGCGGGGGGGGGGGGGGTTACAAGAATAAGTTAATTTATGAGTTACCCAAACACACAAAACCACACATACACAGAATGAATGGTATGGAACAACCATGCAGTGCTCCTGCCCAGGGGAAATCCAGCGTTTCTAACTGCAAGAGCGAAAGATTGATGTGTAGCCTCAGTATCTGTAAAGAACAGTCTCACCACATGGTCGAAAATAGATGGATCGTGAATGATACGTTGCTTAGGCTGATACTTGTGTAGTGACAATGATTCCAAAAGGTATGTATGTCTGTGTGTGTACATTAGTAGTTGATTGTTTCAGAATATTGTATAGTAGTCTTTGGTTGTTACTTCCTTCTGTTTATGGTCTTTTATCCTTCACTGCAGTAAGATACTGACATCCATTGTTTGACGGTACCTGGTATTCATATTAGAGAGTAAATGATTTACATCAATACCAGCAGGCAAAACATCTAAGATATCAACATATCAATACCACTTTAAAGGGATATAAATGATATTAGGTAAATAAAGTTTTTCAGTTATAAAAGTGACCATTGATAAAATTTACCATGGAATATAAATTTACGATCACAAATGCACAACCTAGTGAGTGAAATAATATGACTTACAGGTAGAGGGGAAAAATCTACCAGGAGGTCAAAAAGCTATTTTGTAAAATTCATAAATATATATGATATTAAACCAGCAATACTGATAATAAGCCGCATAACATTATTTTTTTTTTTTTTTTTTTGTTTTTTTTTTTTGCTTGTTTGTACTAATATGCACATGTAAGGTAACGGTAAGGAACTTTGACTGAGAATTGACCTATTAGTTTTTATTATTAGCTTTAAGGATATTTTCTCACTGAGCTATTGGAATTCTTTAGTAATCGATCAGTTTTATTTATTCGTATCATGAATTCAATGCCATGATGTTAAAACACCAAATAACAGAAGCCAAGGAAGAAGAGAAGAAAAACTTCATGGAATTAGAAATAAAAACCAGGATCTCATTCAATAATTCTATCCCGGCTGATTAGAAGGACTTGCAGAGAGAGAGAGAGAGAGAGAGAGAGAGAGAGAGAGAGAGAGAGAGAGAGAGAGAGAGAGAGAGAGAGAGAGAGAGATGCCCTAACAAAGAAACTTGGGAAAAAACTAAAAGAACTAATATAATAACAGTGATATGACTCATAAAAGACTAACAAAAAATACCGTTCATCAGGTCACAAAAATATTCAATAGCAAATTGAAAAAAATCCTTAAAGGCAAAAAAAAAATAAATAAATAAATAAATAAATATAGTATATACCTGCTCGGCGTCAAACACTCAGTAATATTTATAAGTCATAAACAACCCATTCGCAAAGAACAAGGAAACCCTGGCTAATATTTTGCACGTAGGGTGAGGAGACACCTAATTTTCATATGAGAATTACAAATACAATTTTCTTCAACGTATCTTAGTGTGCGCAAGTTGTCATGTGGAAATATTAGCTCGGCAGCAACTCGAGACAGCTGTCACCAAACAGAACGAGAGTACGCAATGTTTACAATCGGGCGAGGTCTTCCTGACCTCGGGAATGAATGAAAGAAGGACTGAATGAAAGTTACCGGGCCTGTTTAAACAAACAAACAAAAAAAATGGGATTCTTACACTTGACTGACCGTTACCACGTTTAATATTATGTTTAAGGAGCATCGTAATTTCGACTTTAACTCTCACACTGATGGTTCGTAATAACATTTATTATTATGCTAGTGGTTGTGATTTCCACTGTAATTCTATCAAAGCCCTCATGGGCTGGAATTATCCTCCTGGATGTAAGTAATCCTTATGAAAGGAAATAGTAATAAGAGAAACAAACTCTTCCTAATGCCTAGCACAACGAGAGAGAGAGAGAGAGAGAGAGAGAGAGAGAGAGAGAGAGAGAGAGAGAGCATTGGTGTGAGGTTCTCTCAGGATTCATCTCACATACCTGGCTAAATCTTGTTTGCTTCTGGCAAGTAATTTCGCGAGATAAAACTGGGTAAGGAAATATGGCACTAATTCCTTTTAAATAACATTTTCTATCTCACCTAATATGAAGGAATATGCTAACGTGCTGTAACAGCGAAAGCTAAGGCGTTTGGTTTATTACTCTCTCTTCTCTGAAAGCTAAATTATCATGATCGTGGCCTGGGAAATAACCTGTCTCTAACTCTTATAGCAGTCAGAATTTGTTCACTCCTAACAGTTAAGTACTTAAGATAAAGAATAACACCTTACTTGTTGTGGGAACTGGTTTTCTCTTCATGTGCTCTTATGAGGATTTTTATGCTAATTGCTGATAATTGCATTGGCCAATGCTTTCACTAATCCAACCAATAAACAAGATTCTCGGGAAAGGTCACCACTTTCAGGCAGAATAAAAGAAGACAGAGGGCCTATTTCAGAGGGAGGAATGATTATGCAAACTCTGAGGATTAGCTTAGTGAATTATATTTATGATACACAATTTATGTAAGAGACTGGATAACACCTGATGGATTTGAGGGGGACGTCAGGGTTCTGTAACAAAAATGTAAGTGATAAAGAACCAGACCATGCAATGGATGAACAGTTGACCAAAGGTGGCCAGGGCCCGTGGTACAATGGAGACGCAAAGAAGGGGGACGAATCCTGGAGCGGAGCAACAGCCTTCACAGCAACACAGTTTAGTATACCCGATCGGGGATCGATACAAATTTAGGTAGAGCACTGAATACCCTGAATCTCTAGTCATAAGAAAGAAATTAAAATGGGAGTAATGCCAGGGTTGACCATCAGGGCTTATAGGATTTGCAGTTCCAAATTCTTGGATGAAGAGATGGAATACCTGAGGGAGAGTTTTAGTATTGGTTGGAACTGGCACACATTAAGGCAACGAAAATCTATTTTGGGGAGAGGGAAAAGACAGAAAAGGAACATTTGAAAGGTAAGTGAAAATTACAGTCCCGGACAACAACATCATTGCACCCATCAACAGAAAGCTAGATAATATCAAATTGATAGGCAGTTACAAGAACATCGTTGGAATAAAATAATTAGCAATAAAAACTTGGTAGAGGATGAAGAGTCAAGAGGTGGGTTATATATGGCAGCGTGTCTAAACAGTGAAGAGCGTTACTTCGGCGAAAACGGCAAACCATGCAAAGAACGAAGCAAACAACACATCATAAGGCACTATAATCAGACGCCGGTAGTCACTAAGCACTGTTGGGAAAAAGACCATAAACTACATTGGGAAAATATGAATTTTTTGTACAGGAACACAAACAAAACTGCCAGACTGATTGTACAGAATGCCTTCATAACTTGCACAAACAATGTAATGGTAGGCAAAAGAAATTATGAACATTTCGATGGATCGACAGGCAAAGAAAGGTCAAGGTCACGAAGGTAGGCCCATACAGGAGGAAGGTAATAATAGGAATAAGGAATTTAATCATCTCCCCCGCACAGATATAAATACAGCTGGACGAAGTGTCCGGTCATTCCACGGGTACTTGACAATGAAGACCGCTAGTGCAGGAAAGCTTGTAGCATTTTTTAAATAGATATCTCGGCTTGATAACATCCAGTTTCAACGAGGTCCTGTTATTTTTTTTATATTAACGCACAGAACAATTGTGTAAGTGATAAAGGCACAAAGTTGGTAGACAGGAGCAGACCACAGTATACATCAAGGATGGGTGACAGGTAGACAGCCAGTTATCAAGTAAGATAACATTTATTGACCGACGCATTTCTTTATATCATATTACATCTTCAGGGTTAAAAATTAACAATAATAAACAAATTAATGCACGTGGAAAAAACTACTTAAAACTATAGAAATTAAAACAAAAATAAAATTTACAGCTAAAGCAAAACAAGTACTAATTACAAAAATAACACCTGCCCAAGACAGGAAAGTTAGAGTATTTAATATTGTTATTACAAAAAAGAGAATGGTTTCTTATATTATAAAATTCGGAATTGCAGCAGTACTTTTGAGACGTCTTAAAGCTAAGGCAATCTGATAAAAGAACAACATTTCTTTAATAAAACTTACTCTGCTGAGAAATGTATTAAAATTTCCATTCCATAAAGGAAAGTGCATTTTCAATGAAATCTCACACGACTCTTCATGAATGAAATCACCATTTTTGTCGCCTGTGATCTAAGAGCTGCAAGGATTATCCATCAAATAGAGAGTTATAGTGCATAATGAAAACTTCACAGACTCCTTTACTTTCGTATTCACTGAATTTAAATTATCTTGCTTTTCTCATGAAACATCTTTGAATCACCATGGCGTAGACTGGAGAGAGAGAGAGAGAGAGAGAGAGAGAGGAGAGAGAGAGAGAGAGAGATTATTATATCTTAACACACTGACTTCACCTTACAATAATAGTATATATGGTAGCAGAGCTGCCATTTTAAGGCGGACCCTGTTTTATGATTGTAAAGAGAGAAAATGGTGCATACTTTGTTTTTTATATAACTGGTCGAGTCAAAAACACAAGCACAAGAAGAGTCAAAAGATGGGTTATATATGGCAGCGTGTCTAGACAGGGAGGAGTGTTACTCCTGCGAAAACGGCAAATCATGCAAAGAACGAAGCAAACAACACATCATAAGACCCTATCATCAGACGTCGGTAGTCGCCAAGCACTGTTGGGAAAAAGACCATAAACTACATTGGGAAAATATGAAGGTTCAAAGGGGTTTGTAACTTCGCCCGTTAACCTTTCATTTCACATTTTCCATGCATATTATTTCACTTCCACGTCCATATGATCGTAATAAAGGGCATATTAATAATATCCTTAAATCTCACTTTTTACCTTCAAACTATTCAAAATTACCTACGGGCTGCTCTATAAGCAAGAGTCCATGCTGGCATAAGGTCATCTTAATCTTCAACAACAACAATAACATGTCCAAATAAATCAATAAGTTTGTAGACGCTGCCTCATACTCAGGCCTTCACTACCAGCCTGCCTAGTTGGAGGGGTAGTGCCGTCAGTGCACCTCATGCAGTGCACTTCAGGCGTTACTGAAGGTTCTTTGCAGCGTCGTACTTCCTCGGTGGACAAGTGGTTATGACCTCACCTACCAATTCGGTAGTGCGGCTTCGATTATCCGCTCTGCCAACGTGGAATCTGAGGAATATATTCCTGGTGATTAGGGCTTTGTTTTTTAATATTATGAGGTTCGGATCCCACAATAAGATGTAGGCCCCGTTGCTAGGTAACCAATTCGTTCCTAGCCACGTAAAAAAATCTAATCCTTCGGGCCAGCACTAGAAGAGCTTTTAATCAGCTCTGTGGTCTGGTTGAACAATTATATATATATATATATATATATATTATATATCATATATATATATATATATATATATATAATATATATATATATATATATATATATTATATATATTATATATATATATATATATATATAAATATATATATAATATATATATATAATTTTTTTTTTTTTTTTTTTTTTTTTTTTTTTTTTTTTTTTGCGTCTTTTCAGCCCTACCTGAAACCTCGTTCATTCTTTTTACTGTACCTACATTTTTTAGGGCTGTTGCCTTGTATAATAAGGCGCCCTATGAGGTAATGTTAGACTTGCGATAATCTTATGCTAAGTCGGTTGGTATTGCACTTCCATATTCAATGGAGTGTCATGGGGTTTGTAGATCACTTACGTGGTTGGTATTATCTTCTTTGGTTATAACGACGATGTGTTAAACTCATGATGATTCGGCAATGATGTGAGGTTCTAGTAGGAAACACGAAGTATAAAAATACTTATATTCTCTGATTATTACATGGTGAAGATCAAGTAGGATTGTACAGGTCTTCTAATGACGATAACTTGATCGCTTCTGCCAATGATGATGGCTAATTCTATTCTCTCTACATGATAAAGCTTAGGTAAAGAGGTACAGGTCTTCTAATGACGATAGCTAACTCTATTCTCTCCTACTACCATCTCGGTTACCAGTCATAAAGGAACAGACAGTAGCTCGAACATATGAACATACAATCAGATGACATAGTTACTAATCACGTATGCCGCTTGAGCTATAGGTCACGGTGTTTGTCTCAAGCAGGAAGCTTGGACTAAAGTTTATAAACAATTGAATGACTACAGGTGACGGCATGTTATCTTAGCCTACTTTTATTGTATACGTCATCTTTAGCGTCTCTAGTCTGATCATATTTCTGCAAGCAATCTGGTTGACCTCTTTATTTTTAGTCTTTTATATATATGGACTAACATTCCATATTTTTATTATGTAATCATTACATAAAAGCTCGGTCAGCTACCAAAACCAACCACTGAATATTACTCAAACTTGACTTGCATTTGACTTATAGGAGTGTGATAAAGACACTATGTGAATATATACTTATAAGTAAAAAAAATTCATGGTGTATACAAATACAGATTCAAGTAATAAAATATAAGACATAATATGCATATGATATTCGTAAATAATAGTGATCACGTGATATATACTGATACAGTTTTTCACTTCATCTCATTAAGATACATATGCTACAGAAAATACTAATGTACTCTGATAATTGCATAGAAACATGATAAAAATCATATTTTAACTGATAAAAATTTCATATATGAATTGATAATAATTATTAATGTTTATGATGATTGATTCGTTGATTTTTATGCTAGCTGTTATATATCTGATTCATTAATCCATATACTAACTCATATATAACTGCAGATATCGGTAAGATAAAAGGTAACAGATTGATTATAGGCTACCTGATTGATTTATACATATGTATATGGATTCATATAATTATGATTTATATATGTGCACTTTAAATAGATTCCTATTGCGTACACGCAAAGATATATTTTGATTCTGTTATTTATGATCATTTATATAGGAACATGATCATATATACTTATATATATATATTATAGATATATATATATATATATTATATATATATATAAAAATATATATATATATATATATATATATATATATATATATATATTATATATCGAGCTACAATGTCCTTTAATTATCTAATTTCGCTCTACCTCGGAATTAATCATTTATTTCATATCGAGAAAAAATTCCCCTTCGGTTGTAAAGCAATATATGAAAATATATTAATTCCGAGGTAGAGCGAATTAGATATTAAAGGACATTGTAGCTCGATATATGTATATGAATCACTCGGTAATGTGATATGATTATATATATATAAATAAGGTATACATGACCGAGGTTATACTATACACATTTAACTAGCGTTCGAACAACTTTTCGTCCATTACACAGTTCCAGACAACCACCTATAGCCAAATGAAATGGCCATTTTCAAATGGTTAAAACAAGGGAAAAATTGTCTGGCGGGGTCCAACGTTCTATTTCGGCCTCATACTTATTCTCTGCATCCTAAGCCACACGATTACGTTCGTGATGAATAAAATCACCCCCAGCACGAGTCCTTCGCCAGCAAAGTAGAGTTGAATATCCTTCGGGTCGTAATTGTCCCTTTTTGTAGTCGATTTCCGACAGCCGCTGGAGCGTTCCGCATTAAAACGAGATTAACGACGGGATACGGTGACGGTCGAAGAAGTCCATGATGGTGCTTATTCCCTTCACATTGTAGGCGCTTGTTACTCGACTGCCGTCGTCTGCAGCGACGAACGATTTTTTGAAGTTGCGATGTGAAACTCTCGTACTGCAGGATACTGTAACCAGGTTCCATTAATCAGCCTGCAAGTGAAATTATACTTGTCACAAGGGCAAAGTAAATTCAGACGACATCCAAATACAGGGGGGGGGAGAAAGCCATTTAGAACCAGACTTAACCCACATGAATTCACTGATATTTGTGGAATTCAAAAGAGTCAGCTGTACAAACTTTTTTATCCATGGCATTAACAATGAGTGAACCTATCCAGGTCTATGATGACTGTAAAAATATCCATAATTATAAAAAATAAACAGATATCAAATTCGATATTACTGGTAGTAAATTACTAGACAAAGAAGTGGAAAACGGAGCTATTTGTAAGATTGCCAGGTAACATAAGAGTCAAAGAGAATATTAATCATGATTCTGTATTTCTCTATGCTAACTGAAATTAAGTTGTGATAAAATCTGATCCTATGTGCCCTAACAAAAGTTTCATATTCAATTTTTCTCGTACACATCCTCTGAGGTTAATTTTTAAACTTTATTAATTTGCTAGAGATGCAACGAAAGAACCCACTATGTAACTAATTTCTATATAAACTTTGGGTTTTTTTCAAGAAAATGTGACATTTTCCCATGAATGTGATTTACTTGGATTGTAATAAGCTAATGTTGCAAGTAAATTTTTCATATCCATGACTTGATACTTCTAAATGTCCGTTTACCAATGTCATAAGCTAAATTATTCACTCTAATTGTCTATGAGGTTCAGAAAAAATTAATTCATTTTGATGTTATAGAAATTCTATTTGCTTATTTTGTTTATTAATTTTAAAATGATTGCGATTCCTTAACCAAGTTTGCATTGCAATGCGGATAAGAATAGATTATGGCTATGTATGTCATCATGACCTATGAACCACATGTGAAGTTCACGAGCTAAGTATTCCTCTCTCCAGTCAACCTGCTTCGCAAGCGGAGACGACAGACACAGATGAGGCCTGTGTAAGCAGATTATTGAGGTTAAAAGGAACAACTGCTGATATGGCAATGATGACGTCGTCACTTGGCAGGAGATTGCTATCAGCCAGCTAAGATTTACGTGACTTGCTGTAATTAAATGCGACTTTAGTATTTTCAAATGATATTTTTTTGTTTTAATTCTCCACCCACATGAGAAGAATGTCTGAAAAAAAAACAGTACCAAAACTGAACAATATATTAGTTTCATGTTGGAAATCTGCATGATTGTAAATAAATTTAATTATGTTAAATTAAATATTCCTTATTCAAACTAATGAAAAAGGTTTCCATACAAATTCTATATAAATTATTAGCCCTGTATAAGATTCATATAGGATTATTCGCATAGATATACATTTTCACTACTAGACTTCCTGACTTTAAAATCTCTTTTATTTTATTTTATTTTATTTATTTATTTATTGATTTTTTTACTACGAATATAAATCACCGGGACAGACAATATGTCAGTAGGTTTTGATATGTGTTTGAACTTTTAGCTTATTTGTCATTACTAAAGCGTTAAGTTAGGGTTCAAATCTTTACGCATATATATTTGGATATCTAATTAACCTATGGTTACGATTTGCTTATTGATTTTATCGTGATTCCTTTTTTATTATAATTTGTAACCCTTCCGACTTCTTACGGAGTGTATTATATTGACTCCACTTGTATCCATATTTATTTTATTTTTTATATTTATTTATTTATATATTTTTTTATATATATTTGATAAATTAATGGTTGGCTTGAATATGTGGAAAAGTGTTCTAGCGGCGTACCGTATAAGGCTACTTGCGGTATCATTTCTACAGATACAAGATATGAATGATAAAGGTATTTAAAACCGCGAGAACCGCTATAATCCAGTTCGGATCCAATATCACGAATGTAACTCGTAAGACATTGACACTTTTTTATTTATCCGTTATTCTACCAAACCGATTGACTCTGGGCGATAAAATATATTATTGGTTTTCTTAATGGATAGGAATTCATACAACGTGTTAAGGAGATTATTATTGATTTACACCACCCGAGTCAGATTATCATGTGTTGAATTCCATGTTTACTGATTTAGCACTCATAAATATTCCTAGCGCACTCAATTGCGGTGGTTGTTTTTAGTGCTATTAATTCTATATAACGTGTCAAGGGGAACTATTAACACTAAGAAGTGTTTTATTTCCTCTGTCAGACTCGTAACTCTGTTAATAATTCTATGTATATTCTTTCAAGGATTGATTTGGCACAGGATAGGCCCTTAAACTGACAGGTGTCTTAGTGTATCCCTTGTTTTCATGACACATGCTACAATTAGTTATGTGCTTTTTATATCTGTAAGCATTGTAGGCCAGTAAAATAGTGATTTGGCTTTCTGTGACATAATAGGGAACCCTGGATGACGGAATGCAACCAGTTTATGACTATTGGTATGAAAGAGATTATTATTACTACCTGGTCGTTAGTCACCTGCTTTGTTCTTCGGGTTTTCCTCGTCACGGACCTCCATATAATATTACATTTGATTACATAATTCTGATACACATACTTTAAATATACTTTTGCTTTAGGGTTTCTGCTCGAAGTGTTTATTGTTTTTTGCTTAGCCGCTGACCCTGTTTCCGTTCGAAGTTTTTATTGTTTTGTTTATCGCTGTTGACTCTTGCTTTGTTCAGTTTGTAACAGTTCTGCACTCCGACCCAGATATTCAATGCTCGCGATCTCTTGGGTTAAGGAATTTTCTTGTTTAGATACGGTTTTAACAATAGGTATGGATGTTTCTATATCTTTTAGTCTAATTAATGGTTCTTTGCAGTATGGTGCGGGATTGCGGGATAATGCGTCAGCTATGATAATTGCTTTCCCAGGTAGATATCTTATCTTGGCTCCAAAGACCTGAATGATCATTTGTCACCGAGTCCCTTTTGGACTGTGATTAAAGCCTTTGAAAAACTCGGTAAGTGACTTATGCTCAGTGAGGACTTTAACAGGATAGCCGTAGATTATGAACTTGAAATGTACTAGTGAGTTAACGATACCTAGCCCTTCCTTGCCTATTACTGCATATTTACTTTCAGAGGGCTTTAGTTTACGTGAATAAAAAGCTATAGGGAAGAACTGTTTATCATATTACTGAAGTAATACCCCTCTTACCCCTTGGTCTGAGGCGTCTATTGCAATAAAAAAAAATTCCTTATTTAAATCAGGGATTTTTAAGTAATATCCCTCTTACCCCTTGGTCTGAGGCGTCTATTGCAATAAAAAAAAATTCCTTATTTAAATCAGGGATTTTTAAGTTAGGTGAGCTGCATTATTCCGCTTTTAAGATATCTAACGCCTGTTGATGCTTTTCAGACCATAATAAATCTACGCTCTTCTTCATAAGATCTGTTAAAGGAGCTGTCATGGTTGAAGAGTTACATATTTACATACGATTGTAATACTCACTACTGCGCAAAAGTGCTGTATCCCCCTTTTACGTTAATAGGTACCAGAAGTTATGAATAGCCGACACCTTACCATGGACTACTTTAAGACCTTGACTAGACACATAAAACCTAGATAAACATGTTCGGTTTTTAAAAACTCACATTAAGATATTTTACTCTGAGATTATTTGTCTTTGTCTCTGTAGCACTAGCTCTAGTTTATGTGAATGTACTTCTAAGGTATTAGAAAAGATTACAAGACCAACCAATAGGCATGTAGGGTATCCCCTAAAAGTCTCCAAACACTATATTGTAATTGGGGCGCAATGTAAGCCGGAGGCATACGTAAAAATTGATAATGTCCCCTGAGTGTGCTGAAAACCGTGTATGAGGTACAATCACTTAGGTAATGGTATCTGGTAAAAGCCTTTAAGTAAGTCCAAGCTGGTGAAAAATTTATTCTAACCTAACAGAGATAAGATGTCGTCGGTACATGGCACTGGAAACTATCGGGAGTCGTTTCCTTGTTTAAGCGACAGAAATCTACGCAGATACGCCAAGTCCGATCTTTTATGGCATGACGTTTGAGGGAAAAATTATATGGGCTTATTTGATTTCCTAATGGCTCCTATTACTAAAATTTTTCAACTTCGTCATTTATCTCTATTTTGAAATTTCATTGGGAGTCTATGCAAAGGTACGCATATAGCTTTATGTTTGTCCTTAGACCGTATTTTGTGTTAAATTACATCCGTTTTTTCCCCAGAGATCACTCGCTAGTGGAGAAACTTCCTGGTATTCAAATAAAAGATTAAAAAAAAAATTCTGCTGAATCATCATCTGCTTGAATGACTTTACGGATATTACTTTAGATAGAATATAAGAGAGATTCATCCACGACTGATTGGGCGGGATTAAAAATTAGCAACAATAAAAAAATACGATATTCATATGTATAGGTTTTGTGGATTACTAGATTTAACTTGTTGCTGCGAGTCAACCGTGTATAGGGCTTTGTTCGCGGAAATCGTTACATTTCAGAGTGTCGGGAAGGATTAAAATTTCATTTCCCAGCAAAGTCTTTTTACACGCACGAAGTCATTCGAGGGTGCATGCTTCTCGAGATTTTGCGTGCAAACTGCGGCTGCGGTTGTGGGAGAATTCTGTTGGGTTGTTGAACAATGTGACGATTTATGAGACAAATGTATAGTTCCTCTATATAAGTTATTATTTGATTAACTGTCTCTTTTTGTTCAAACGGATTTAAATATGTTTGAAGGTTTATAGGATTTTCCTTTGATAAACACGCCTTATTTTGCAGGATGTAAGATAATATTTTGTATACCCCTAGATGGATCTTACAATTACACTAGATACAGATCAATGTTTTTTATAACTATAGAGGTATCTGTAAGCGCTCGCTTATCCAGACTTCTCATTAGGGAAGTTCGAACAACAGATGGAGAGTCCGTAAATACAGGATATTACGTGTACTAAAGGAATAAAACAAGATATTCTAATTTTTACGGCGCGTACAGTTGGGCTTAATCCACCACTACTTATAATAACTTATGTATTAAAAAAAACAAGAACCTGCTCTGATTACTTGATACGGTCGTGTGATGCATAGGGAAATTCCTTTTTAATTTTTCCAACATCGCTCTCCCTTTCCGCTGAAGTCGCTTAAATGGAATGTGCTTTGCTTGCTACACTCGGCAGATTTAACTGACCTTGACCGCTTGACTAGATGACACAGTACCCAAGTTAGCTTAATCACGATTTGTTTGTTTCTGAAAGGGCTACTGTTTACCTATTTCTTTTTGTAATAATTAGGATCCTTCTCTTTATTACCATCGACAACGTATTGTATGTTTTTAGCATTATGTTGCTGCTAGTTACGTAAAAAACAACGAACGTATGAATGACGAACTATAAAGAATTGAGCGATTACTATTAACATAAGTTATCTCTACTGCGTTATCGTGTACTTGCTGTTGTTTACTTTATTCTTTGCTAAAATTTGAAATAGTGAGGGATCCTGGTCAGCGCATTTAGTCTAATGAAAGTTTTTTACAGACATGTTATTCCTTGCAATCCAGCCGTATTTTTTAAAAGTTAAGTTGAGTCATTGAGGTTCGATATTTTATATAACTAAAAAAACTCAAGGCTAAAACTGCGATCGGGACTTTTGCAAAGGAGCATTTATTGTCATGACCCGAATTAGTGTTACCTCTAATTTATCTAGATTTGTACGGGTGTTCAACTTGCTTTTGTGTGTTTTCTAATCACTACGGTGCCTAACGACCCTATCCATGCATCTGTATAAATACAGACGTCCACTGCGTAAACGCATATTCACTGTTTAATATGATTTGTTACGTAAGGGATTAATAATCACCCAAAATTATAAAATTAACATAGTATATGATTATGATATTTCAGTAGAACTTCTGGAAACAGAAACTCAAAGATAAAAACTCGCAGTAGCAAAATCTCAATGATGTAGATAATTTCTGTAAAAAGGTAAGATTAAGAATGTCTCGTAACTTCAGCCACAGGAATAACGAAATTCGACCTGTAAAGGAAACACTCAAAGTTACTCCAAATGAATAAAAAATTGTACTTAGCTTGCTTTTGTGGGAAGTCACGGTGTTCCGATAACGATGTGCCCTTGGCCCTCCTTCTCTATTTAGCGGATGACCTGGATTTTTTGGCTTGAGTTTTACCCCGTGCGCGTTGTTTTGATGATTCGAGCCCTTGAAGATCCGATGCTCCAGACGCGTTTGGTTTGTTTCTTGAAGTGCCGGAAACGCTCACTAACGATGTTTTCTTGAATGATTCTAATGAGAGACGAAGCTTGTGTTGCCGTAGGAAAAAGGACACGTCGGGTTTGTATCTTGAAGTTATTCACTAAACGATGATACTAAGTTGCTTGAAGAATTTGTTGCTTTCGTCGTCGTTGAAGAGTTCTTATATGATACTTCGTTATTCTAGTTTTTCTTCGGAGAAGTTGTAGAGTTCTTCTGGTACGCTGCCACCACTTTTAGGGCTGTTGCCTTGTATAATAAGGCACCCTATGAGGTAATGTTAGACTTGCGATAATCTTACGCTAAGTCGGTTGGTATTGCACTTCCATATTCAATGGAGTGTCTTGGGGTTTGTAGATCACTTACGAGGTAGGTATTATCTTCTTTGGTTATAACGACGATGTGTTAAACTCATGATGATTCGGCAATGATGTGAGGTTCTAGTAGGAAACACGAAGTATAAAAATACTTATATTCTCTGATTATTACATGGTGAAGATCAAGTAGGATTGTACAGGTCTTCTAATGACGATAACTTGATCGCTTCTGCCAATGATGATGGCTAATTCTATTCTCTCTACATGATAAAGCTTAGGTAAAGAGGTACAGGTCTTCTTAATGACGATAGCTAACTCTATTCTCTCCTACTACCATCTCGGTTACCAGTCATAAAGGAACAGACAGTAGCTCGAACATATGAACATACAATCAGATGACATAGTTATTAATCACGTAGGCCGCTTGAGCTATAGGTCACGGTGTTTGTCTCAAGCAGGAAGCTTGGACTAAAGTTTACAAACAATTGAATGACTACAGGTGACGGCATGTTATCTTAGCCTACTTTTATTGTATACGTCATCTTTAGCGTCTCTAGTCTGATCACATTCCTGCAAGCAATCTGGTTGACCTCTTTATTTTTAGTCTTTTATATATATGGACTAACATTACATATTTTTATTATGTAATCATTACACATTCATATCGTTTCATTCATCTTCCTATCCACCCACTTTTGACAATTGTCTGACAGCGCAACTGCAGGTTTTTCTCCTGGTACACCCTACAAACCTCATACTCCCAACTTTCCTTTCAGCTCTGAATAACCTCATAATTTCTGGGCTTGTCCTTTAGCCTAAATAGTATATCCTGTCTATCAGACACACGAGCCTGTGTTGATCCTTAAGGAATGAAGATTACCTGAATAAAGATCGCCTTTTCTTTGGTGAGAATTGCACTGAACTAGTAACTGGTGACGGTTTGTGAATAGTAAAAATAGATGATGAAGGTATTCCTGTGGGATATTCCTGGAAATTGTTCTGGAGAAATAAGAAGTTGATCAATGGACAGAAAAAAGTTAAGTCCGTCCCATGGAGGATGTAAGCCAGCTATTCAAAGCAATATACCACCCACAGCTTTCACTTAAATATAAGACTATGCTTTTGCTATTATTATTCAGAAAATAAACCCGATTCGTATGAGAAATTGACTTAAAATTAAAGCTTTCAAAGAATATGGAGTAAGGTCGTCATGGCAATGAGAGAGAGTGAGAGATTTGGTGGCAAGTTTCACTAATTATTATAATTTGTGCCTTTTACCAATGCATCTATTTTCAAGTTTAAAGGTGGAAAAATCTGTGTATATGTAATAATTTCCTATCTATTCTGAAGCACGAATTTATACTGATGTCCAATATGTGACTATTGATTATGCTTTATTACTCATGTGTTGAAACCATTCTCGTATTTGCAATTATCAATACTGTCTGATATTTCTGAGTTGCAGCTCCATACCTATTGATATGAATTAAATTGACATATAAAACAATGCCTGTGTGATATACCTCATAAATACCAACTTTAAATGACAAATGTTGAAGATCCACTAACCTTAATTGGTTAGATATTTATATTCATGATGTAGTTTCCTTTTATGCTTTACGTTTTTAGGACGTTAATTCATTGTCGCTCCTATTTCGCTTTAAGGAACTTTGATATGAGCTGTTACTGGCCCACGTATTTGGTTTTGCTCGTCGCAGTTTTCATATATAATAAAAAACACTTATTTGTCCAACCACAATGACATTTGGGGCAGTTACAATAGAGAGGAGTTGTACTGAACTAAATGAATAAAAAAAATCAGACGCCTCTCATTCTGTTAAAATAAATAAATGCAACGCCGAATAAAAAGCGAACATAGGATCGTTTTGGTTAAGCGATTTTTGTTGACCGTGTTTGACATTTGTCGCCGGATTCCCTCTGAAATGTGGCGCAGAAAATCTAGCTGAAATTAATCTTGAACTAAATGTATTATATGCAATTATTTCAAATGACATAAATAAACATGGTAAGTTTAAATTCAAATGTTCATGAATCCAGATTGATTCAATTTTCGTTTTATATCTCTTTAACTAATAGATACGATTTTTTTTATTCAAACGCCATAGGATGTCACTTTTCATTAATAAAATATCACAGTCCAGCTATTTTTCCCCCTTTTATAAGTGAAACCATCTGCACGACGATGACTGAAATATTAGACAATTCGACCACGAATAATTATGTAATATTTCAATCGTCGTCGTGCTGATGTCATTCAACAATGACAAAAAACTAGATTTATACCTTTTATGAAAGACTTACATATGTTTGTTTGCTAAGGCTCCGTTTAAAAAGGACGCTGATTTTGGTGATTTTTTTTTTATTCTTATAGTTTGAGATTTTTAGCCAACGGAACCTAGACCATGTAACCGAGACTGCTTGCCATATTTTCCACCCTTGTATCTTTTAGTAATAAAACTATTCCCATACGATACTACTTTCAACTCCGTGTAAATGAAAACAGTATTGATTTACAGATCTCGTACTGCATATTTTCCACTCCATCCTCTCTTAATCTTGACTCTGATCTTACTTTTGAGAAAAAATCATATGAAAACAATGCAACCTGTTTCAGATCATCAGTCGTTTCTTTACTAGAATACTGTTCGTCGGTGTGGATGTCTGCTTCTGCCAGAGATTAATTTCTTTTAGCTAGATATAGTGGTTCGTTGTGGTAGATTTATGATTAAAATATTAGCAGTTATGACTTAGATCATCACAGATGTCTCTTGTTTACAAGTTGTATTTCAACACCGTTTTGTCATATTCACAATTAATCCCCGATCCCTTTGTTCCTGCTGAGAGCAACTAGTAGATTTGCTTAACAGCAGTACCAATACGCAGAGGATTCGTTATCTTACTAACAACAATGTAAGAAAATATAGTTCAGGTAAATTCAGTCAATAATAGAATGCCAGAGCGGTTACTTCTACGACTTTACTTGTGTATTATTTAATATGATAAAAAGTAATATATCACAATATAACAATAGATATCTAACTAGTATTTCAAATCGCAGATGGATTAATTTAGTAAATTGTTATTCTAGTCTCTCTCTCTCTCTCTCTCTCTCTCTCTCTCTCTCTCTCTCTCTCTCTCTCTCTCTCTCTCTCTCTCTCTCTTTCAGACCAAGTTTACAGCACAAAATCTTAGTTTGTCATTCTTCAGGCCAAGTCACTTGATCAATGACAGGAAAAAGAAATAAAAAGTTTTTGAAAAGAATTTCTTCTCATGAAGGACAAAGGAACTTCGAGGGTGGAGAGGGCGGCGTTTGCACGTTCTTGGAAATGCAAGTAAAAAAAGATCTTACGGTAATGAATTATGAATAAGACGGAATGTTTCCTGGAAGTTTTGCAATGAACGTTCACTGTTGGAAAGAGCGATTATTGTCGATGGAGAGATATTTTGTTAAAGATTGTGAATAGGTTTACTGGGAGACTTCGCTGACTTTAAGTAGATACGCCAGCAACAGTGTTCGTTTACGTCGAAGATAGAAAATATTCAAACACCCAAGGAATATTTTAATCTACGTGGAAAACCGGCATCGCTCTAACTACGTACTTCATTTTCTTGTTTTGCAGGAAAAAAAGTTGCTCCGGCATCAAGAGAGAGAGAGAGAGAGAGAGAGAGAGAGAGAGAGAGAGAGAGAGAGAGAATAACCTTTTATCTACTACTTCTGAGGTTTTATAGCACCACAGAAAGTGAATTCGCGTCAGTTCACATTTAAAGCCTGAGTAAAGATTAGACTCAAGAATATCCATTGTTCTCCGGGAGAGAAAAAACGAAATGCCTGCAAGCAGAGGATCTTTACCATGGAGAGTTCACGATTTTAGTATTTACTTAAATTCGTCTTGATACTTCGTTGGTCTCAAGCTTAAAAGGAAAACATATTTAGGGGACCAAGACGTCTTGTGTGAACCTCTGGAAGTCGAAAGTTCTACAGAGGCGTGGTATGAAAGCACTTTCACTTATATTTGTATCCGTGAAGGCGTCTATAACATGGACACGGATATTTCCTTCTAGATCTTATTCTCTTCAGTTGTTTGAATTATCCGACTGAGTAAATCTGCCTTGCATTATGGATAGTGGGTCATTGTTGTTGCACGTTGAAACACCTTCCGGCGACCCTGCAAGTAGTACTAATATAAGAACAAATTTTAGGAAAGTTATTATTCATGTTGTGTCTAATCCTTTCCTTAAAAGAATGATCAGGCCTACTTGTATTTCTTTCAAGTTATTTTCTTTTGTTAAGCAAATTCATTGTATTTTTTTATGACTTATCAAAATATGCGATCTATTCTAATTTTTTCTCAGATTTTTTATTCTCATAATAATACTATTGCTAGTCCTCCTACTACTACTAATAATGAAGATCACTATTATTATTCTTCTTGTTGAACATCTTTATGTTTCTATATTCCAAGCTACCATTTACTAAGGTTGAATGGCACCAGGTGTACATCTACTGAATACAGAATATAAGAAGATTGAGACAGCCCTGCCAAAAATAATTCGCTTTCATTTAATGCCTACTGAAGTAGACACTAATGCATTTATTATCTGCCTTAAGGGTCAGAAAACTGCCCAGTGCCTCATGATGAACAGTCCCACCATCAGCAGTAATCCCACGAGAAGAGAAGGGAAGTATAGTCTACCAATACTACGTTCTGAGAAGGGAATGGATCCCATCATTCATACAATGGTATGACTACGCTTCCCCTCTCTAAGAGGATCATTGTCCATCTACATGAAGGGGTGGCATACTAACACTGCATGATGGGACACGGCAACGCCCCCTAACACTAGCAGACCATAAAGAATACCACAAACCTGGATGGAAACACAGACCACTGCCTACTCTGGTATGAACAAGGAGGCCCTCACTATTCCTCAGCAAAAAAAAAAACAAAAAACCTAATGATACTTAGGAGATCCTCATCTTTTTCACTTCCACCAGGAGAACAGTAATAGGCACCCCAGAAGTAATGCAACAGCTGCCCTCCTCCTCGAGTAAATCAACCGTGCTCCTCCAGAGCCAAATAAGCAGCGTTTTTGTAAACCATTTTTCAGGTAAAATTATTCGATGTAAGTAAACCTGATGCCATTCTACCTTAGTGAATGGTAGCATGGACTACCGAAATATCGGGATGATAAATGAACTTCAGACAGCTGGTTATTATTATTAACAATAACAATAATAATAGAAGGTTCCTTTGATTTTTTATAGATCCTCAACTCCAGAATAAGTCTTTATATCATTCCTTTCGTTCTACTATGTCTTATATTATTATTTCTATATGTGTATGGTCTATTTGAAGCATAGCTAAAAATAATAATAATGATAATTCCCCGAATGGTGGAAGTGCCCAGATTAGCAAACTGTAACTCCACCTCCCTTCTGTTTTTGTATATAAAGCTTTGTCATCTTCTCTTGTATTCAATGTAAAAGTAATTGAAATTGACAAATATTAGTGTTTAATCTATAGCTTTCGAGGTCATGGAAACGAATAGTGACACTTCCGTTGCCCTTCAAGTCCAAGTTCAGCCTTGATAGGAAGGGGGAAGATAAGTGGCAGGAAGGGGGTAACAAGTAAAAATAACTGAAAACAACAGCTATTAGTGTGTTTCAGTAGTGGCTAAGATGAATAGTGATACTCCTGATGACATTAAAGTCCAAGTTCAGCCGTGATATGATGTGATGAGAAAGGGGTGGGAGTCGGGAAGGGTTGACATCTAAAAATATCTAAAATTGACAGATATTGGAGTCTAATCCATATTTTGCAAGGTTGCCGAGATGAATAGCTACACTCCCGAAGCCCCTTAAGTCCTAGATCAGCCCCAATAGGAAGGGGGTGATGAAAAGGTTGGGAAGGTAGCGATATGTAAAATTAACCCAGAAATACATATACTAGTGTGTAATCCAAAGTTTTTGAGGTCATTGATATGAATTAGGTAAACCCTAATAGGAAGGCGGCCGTGAGAAGGGGTGGGAAGGTGGTGACATTTGAAAATCACCTAAAACTACAGATTTTAGAGTCTAATCCACAGTTTTCAAGGTCGCTTGGATGAATATAGTCACTCCCGATGCCCTTCAATTCCAAGTTCAGCCCTGATTGAAATGGGGCTTGAGAAGTGGTGAATTGTAAATTGTCCAAAATGCTGGGTGAGCAATGTAACTGAAACAATCATCTTATCAATAATGAGAGAGAGAGAGAGAGAGAGAGAGAGAAGTTAGTTTCAGATATTTTTTTCTGTTCCACACTTAATTGGGTATTGTAAAATTGTTATCATATTCACCAGAAAGGGTAATTCAAATGAAATGCTGTCAATTGGGTCACTGCTGAGTCGGAAAGCTGGGGAAAACTGGCTGGTTTGCTAGGCAGTTTGCCTGCATTGGTAAAGCCCTGGGTACATCGGTGCTTAGGTTCCAACTTCTCTTATGACTTGTGTGGCCTGTTTTAAACTCGTTTCTTGCAAGTTGCAAGCTCAAAGCTTTACCGGCCTCTTTTGCCTTATGAATACTTTTATAGTGAGCTCTCGCATATTAGTATTGATGACATAAGCTTCAACTTGGAATATTGGCCACACAGACATAAGCATGTTAGAATAGGTTGGCGTTTTTCTTGGAAAATAGTTGCAAAAGTTAGTTTCTTTCAAGTTTTCTTAGAATGGTGGGAAGCTGTGACTTTGCATAATAAATCTAATAATATTGATTTTAACGTTTGTTCTCCACGAAGTTTAACTAATTATTAGAGATGGTCACAATGAAAGATAAAATATAAAACAATATGGTATAAAGGAAGTTCGGAAATTGTTACGGGAAATCTAACTTTATTAATTGTTTTTATTATAATTTTAAAAAGAAAGTAAGATGCAATTTAAAAAGAAAATCGCAAAAAAATCTAATTTAAAATGTAAAAAGTTTAAACAATTAAAGAGAGGATTAGGAAGGAAGAGAATGGATGGAATTCAAAAGGTCTCCCCTCATCCCGCCCCCACATCTCTCTCTCTCTCTCTCTCTCTCTCTCTCTCTCTCTCTCTCTCTCTCTCTCGACGTTGCAATAAAAGGAACTGTCTTCTCTTTCATGTCGGGTCTACGTTACATTTTTCTTTCAAGTTTGAACGCCCATTTTTCCATATTTTACAAAGGTAGGAATGATTGTAGTCTACTTTTTTGTTGTTGTTGCAATATCGAACAGAAATGAATTTTTGTTTTGAGTCTTTTGTGGTTGAATTTACCGAAAACATTCACACATTATACCCTATTGAATAGCATTCCATTGTTTTCACTTTCCTTTTATCATTATTAACAGAACAATTAGATGTTGCATAGAGTTTGATAGTATCTATATCCTTCAACAAATAATTTCACTTATATTTATTATTTAAAAATATTTAAATATCCAGCATAAAATTAAAGAAAAATTATTGTAATAATGTGTAGAAATTAATATTTGTAATCACTTCATAGTACATATATATACACGCTCACGTCCGCACACACACACACACATATACATATGCATATTATATATATATATATATATATATATATATATATATATATATATATATATATATATATATCGGATGCCACGCCCTTTGACATACCAGAAGATGTCCTTCGATACCCCCTCCAAATGGGCCCCCTCCTCGCACACAGGGTGTCACTATGGCATCACCCCCAGCCCTTGGCATCCTATTTGCCAACATGTAGGGTACATGGTAGATCTGGAGGGAAGAACCTTCAATTCCCACCCGTAACCGAAGATGTATGGCCGATATATTCTTGATAGTGAAGGTGAGAAGACATAGTTTAACTAAGCCTAGTATTCGAGAAACTTATCGAATATGGTGTTAAAATAATCAATTTTGAGAAAATGCTAATGAAATAATGGAAAAAAATAATTTGTGAATTTACGGTATCCTAAAAATAAATCATATATGAGATGAAATTTAAAGATGTATGGTTTCATTCGCCAAAAGAATTTTTCTTTTATTTTTAATACTTTTGAATGTATTAGTATTTGCATAGCAATAATTAAAAGATCATTCAAACGTGAATTTATAATTTTTTCCAAATAAATCTTATATGGGATGAAAATTAAAGATGTAAGATTTTATCTGCCGAAATAATTTTTCTCTTATCTTCAATACTTTTGGGGATATTAGCATCTGAGCCAATTTGGGCCGGGATGTGCCGGGCCACCAGAAATGAGCCCGGTTTCCAGTAAGACTTTGCTTCGCTCGTAAGCATAATTTTAATGTGAATTTATGATATTTTAGGAATAAATATCATGCCATATAAGATTTATTCATAGGAGGTCATAAAGTCACATTAAAATTATGTTTTAATTATTGGACAGCCTTTGCTAAATTTTGCATGCAACTATTCTTAAAATCCTCATTATACCTCTCTCTTTTGTGTGAACTTTGCAAATATCAAGTTATTGCAGTATCCGATTCTATATTAAAATGCAATGGTATCTTAAAATGAAAATTGCTATTAATTGATTTCTCTCTCTCTCTCTCTCTCTCTCTCTCTCTCTCTCTCTCTCTCTCTCTCTCTCTCTCTCACACACACACACACACACACACACGTGTGTGTGTGTGGGTGTATTAGTGTGTGAATCTGTTTATTTAGTGCGAGTGCGCGCACAAATCTGAATGTTAATTAACTTTGTTGTCTGAGTAATTAATGGCTGTTGTTTATATGTGTGAAAATATTAGCTGCTATGGAAAATGAACTGCCACAGAGGTAAGAAAATAATTATACGCTTGCCTCTAATTTTGGACAGCATACGTGCTATCGCCTCTTGGAGAATTAGCTAAAGGAGGGGAATTTTATGATCGACCACATTGCCTATCTTTGCAGAGAGAGAGAGAGAGAGAGAGAGAGAGAGAGAGAGAGAGAGAGAGAGAGAGAGAGAGAGAGAGAGAGAGAGAGAGAGAGAGAGAGAGAGAGCACATTTAATGTAAAAAGAATCAGAAGGAGGTTTAATAAAGAATTACCGAGGGATCTTCATGAGACTTTTTAAGTGAGAAATGAGAGGGATGTGACCTGGTTCCTCGTCGAGGAGGCTGACTTTTATGATAATGATTTCTTTTTCCTTTGTCCAAAAGGCCACAGAAAACTTCACCCGAGCTCTTTGTTTTTCTTTGTTATTTAATATAAGAAATAATATTGTAATAAATCAGCTGGTGCTAAATTCCGTCATGAGAGAGAGAGAGAGAGAGAGAGAGAGAGAGCCTGATTCCGAAGACATGTCACCTGGGCGATCTATAAACCAGCCACACCTGTACAGAGCCAACACC
>NC_087220.1:23421546-23434844 GCF_015104395.2 Macrobrachium nipponense | reverse complement strand
TTGAAAAATGCACTTTCCTTTATGGAATGGAAATTTAAGACATTTCTCAGCAGAGTAAGTTTTATTCAAGAAATGTTGTTCTTTTATCAGATTGCCTTAGCTTTAAGACGTCTCAAAAGTACTGCTGCAATTCCGAATTTTATAATATAAGAAACCATTTTCTTTTTTGTAATAACAATATTAAATACTCTGACTTTCCTGTCTTGGGCAGGTGTTATTTTTGTAATTAGTACTTGTTGTGCTTTAGCTGTAAATTTTATTTTTGTTTTAATTTCTATAGTTTTAAGTAGTTTTTTTCCACGTGCATTAATTTGTTTATTATTGTTCATTTTTAACCCTGAAGATGTAATATGATATAAAGAAATGCGTCGGTCAGTAAATGTTATCTTACTTGATAACTGGCTGTCTACCTGTCACCCATCCTTGATGTTATACTGTGGTCTGCTCCTGTCTACCAACTTTGTGCCTTTATCACTACACAATTGTTCTGTGCGTTAAATATAAATAACAGGACCTCGTTGAACTTGATGGTATCAAGCCGAGATATCTATTTAAAAAACAAATGCTACAAGCTTTCCTGCACTAGCGGTCTTCATTTGTTCAAGTACCCGTGGAATGACCGGACACTTCGTCCAGCTGTATTTATATCTGTGTGGAGATGATTAAATTCCTTATTCCTATCATTACCTTCCTCCTGTATGGGCCTACCTTCGTGACCTTGACCTTTCTCTGCCTGTCGATCCATCGAAGTGTTCATAATTTATTTTACCTACCATTACATTGTTTGTGCAAGTTATGAAGGCATTCTGTACAATCAGTCTGGCAGTTTTGTTTGTGTTCCTGTACAAAAAATTCATATTTTCCCAATGTAGTTTATGGTCTTTTTCCCAACAGTGCTTAGTGACTACCGGCGTCTGATTATAGTGCCTTATGATGTGTTGTTTGCTTCGTTCTTTGCATGGTTTGCCGTTTTCGCCGAAGTAACGCTCTTCACTGTTTAGACACGCTGCCATATATAACCCACCTCTTGACTCTTCATCCTCTACCAAGTTTTTATTGCTAGCTATTTTATTCCAACGATGTTCTTGTAACTGCCTATCAATTTGATATTATCTAGCTTTCTGTTGATGGGTGCAATGATGTTGTTGTCCGGGACTGTAATTTTCACTTACCTTTCAAATGTTCCTTTTCTGTCTTTCCCTCTCTCCCCAAAATAGATTTTCGTTGCCTTAATGTGTGCCCCAGTTCCAACCAATACTAAAACTCTCCCTCAGGTATTCCATCTCTTCATCCAAGAATTTGGAACTGCAAATCCTATAAGCCCTGATGGTCAACCCTGGCATTACTCCCATTTTAATTTCTTTCTTATGACTAGAGATTCAGGGTATTCAGTGCTTTACCTAAATTTGTATCGATCCCCGATCGGGTATACTAAAACTGTGTTGCTGTGAAGGCTGTTGCTCCGCTCCAGGATTCGTCCCCCTTCTTTGCGTCTCCATTGTACCACGGGCCCTGGCCACCTTTGGTCAACTGTTCATCCATTGCATGGTCTGGTTCTTTATCACTTACATTTTTGTTACAGGACCCTGACGTCCCCCTCAAATCCATCAGGTGTTATCCAGTCTCTTACATAAATTGTGTATCATAAATATAATTCACTAAGCTAATCCTCAGAGTTTGCATAATCATTCCTCCCGCCTCTGAAATAGGCCCTCTGTTCTTCTTTTATTCTGCCTGAAAGTGGTGACCTTCCCGAGAATCTTGTTTATTGGTTGGATTAGTGAAAGCATTGGCCAATGCAATTATCAGCAATTAGCATAAAAATCCTCATAAGAGCACATGAAGAGAAAACCAGTTCCCACAACAAGTAAGGTGTTATTCTTTATCTTAAGTACTTAACTGTTAGGAGTGAACAAATTCTGACTGCTATAAGAGTTAGAGACAGGTTATTTCCCAGGCCACGATCATGATAATTTAGCTTTCAGAGAAGAGAGAGTAATAAACCAAACGCCTTAGCTTTCGCTGTTACAGCACGTTAGCATATTCCTTCATATTAGGTGAGATAGGAAATGTTATTTAAAAGGAAATAGTGCCATATTTCCTTACCCAGTTTTATCTCGAGAAATTACTTGCCAGAAGCAAACAAGATTTAGCCAGGTATGTGAGATGAATCCTGAGAGAACCTCACACCAATGCTCTCTCTCTCTCTCTCTCTCTCTCTCTCTCTCTCTCTCTCTCTCTCTCGTTGTGCTAGGCGGCATTAGGAAGAGTTTGTTTCTCTTATTACTATTTCCTTTCATAAGGATTACTTACATCCAGGAGGATAAATTCCACCCATGAGGGCTTTGATAGAATTACAGTGGAAATCACAACCACTAGCATAATAAAGTCGAAATTACGATGCTCCTTAAACATAATATTAAACGTGGTAACGGTCAGTCAAGTGTAAGAATCCCATTTTTGTGTTTGTTTAAACAGGCCCGGTAACTTTCATTCAGTCCTTCTTTCATTCATTCCCGAGGTCAGGAAGACCTCGCCCGATTGTAAACATTGCGTACTCTCGTTCTGTTTGGTGACAGCTGTCTCGAGTTGCTGCCGAGCTAATATTTCCACATGACAACTTGCGCACACTAAGATACGTTGAAGAAAATTGTATTCGTAATTCTCATATGAAAATTAGGTCTCCTCACCCTACGTGCAAAATATTAGCCAGGGTTTCCTTGTTCTTTGCGAATGGGTTGTTTATGACTTATAAATATTGCTGAGTGTTTGACGCCGAGCAGATATATATTATATTTATATATTTTTTATCCTTTAAGGATTTTTTTCAATTTGCTATTGAATATTTTTGTGACCTGATGAATGGTATTTTTTGTTAGTCTTTTATGAGTCATATCACTGTTATTATATTAGTTCTTTTAGTTTTTTCCCAAGTTTCTTTGTTAGGGCATTTTCTCTCTCTCTCTCTCTCTCTCTCTCTCTCTCTCTCTCTCTCTCTCTCTCTCTGCAAGTCCTTCTAATCAACCGGGATAGAATTATTGAATGAGATCCTGGTTTTTATTTCTAATTCCATGAAGTTTTTCTTCTCTTCTTCCTTGGCTTCTGTTATTTGGTGTTTTAACATCATGGCATTGAATTCATGATACGAATAAATAAAACTGATCGATTTATAAAGAATTCCAATAGCTCAGTGAGAAAATATCCTTAAAGCTAATAATAAACTAATAGGTCAATTCTCAGTCAAATTTCCTTCGTTACCTTACATGTGCATATTAGTACAAACAAGCAAAAAAAAAAAAAATAATGTTATGCGGCTTATTATCAGTATTGCTGGTTTAATATCATATAAATTTATGAATTTTACAAAATAGCTTTTTGACCTCCTGGTAGATTTTTCCCCTCTACCTGTAAGTCATATTATTTCACTCACTAGGTTGTGCATTTGTGATCGTAAATTTATATTCCATGGTAAATTTTATCAATGGTCACCTTTATAAATGAAAAACGTTATTTACCTAATAGCATTTATATCCCTTTAAAGTGGTATTGATATGTTGATATCTTAGATGTTTTGCCTGCTGGTATTGATGTAAATTATTTGCTCTCTAATATGAATAACCAGGTACCGTCAAACAATGGATGTCAGTATCTTACTGCAGTGTAGAATAAAAGACCATAAACAGAAGGGAGTGACAACCAAAGACTACTATACTATATTCTGAAACAATCAAACACTAATGTACACACACATACATACATACCTTTTGGAATTATTGTCACTACACAAGTATCAGCCTAAGCAACGTAATATTCACGATCCATCTATTTTCGACCATGTGGTGAGACTGTTCTTTACAGATACTGAGGCTACACATCAATCTTTCGCTCTTGCAGTGAGAAACGCTGGATTTCCCCTGGGCAGGAGCACTGCATGGTTGTTCCATACCATTCATTCTGTGTGTGTGTGTGTGTGTGTGTCGGTACTCGTAAATTAACTTATACTTCTAAACAAACCCCCCCCCCCCCACCCACCCCTCTCTTCTCTCTCTCTCTCTCTCTCTCTCTCTCTCTCTCTCTCTCTCTCTCTCCCTCGAATCTAATTCCCTTGTTATGCAGCATCGAGATTGGTCCCCTTTTTCATGGTTCGCTAATTAATTTCACTGTAAACTTCTGTGCTGCAGAAGAAACCAGCTTATACATTTGCACATAAAGCGAAATCCAAATACTGTAAAAACGATCTTGTAATCCAATTAAAGTAACAGCATTCCCCCTTTGCTTCAGAAAACTAGATATGAATTGGCTACAGGGACCTTCAGAGGAGTAATGGAATGTATATTTGGAGTGTTTTGAGATGGTTCGGTCTTTTGGAAAAATGAAGGGTGACAGGCGTATGCAAAAAGTGTACGGTACTTGTGCGTTAGAAAAAGAGTAGTGGAAGACATAGAAAGCACTGAATAGGTTTGAGATGGGCCTCATCTTCCAGGAAGCGAGAGAGGGCATGCGAGATGGAGGTCGTTGGCTCTGTGTTCAGGTGCGTGTTAGTGTGTGTATGATAAACTACCGCCTGCTGATCCTTTTGAGTAGATGCATGGAATGGCTATTGTCGTAGAAGTGTTCTAAACACGAAGTTTACCACGGTTTATTCCCATTATTATATCGAGAGCAACCCTTGCTAGTGAAACGTCTTAAGGTCTTTGATTTATTTGTGAATATTGGTATGACCATTTCCTCTCGCATTAGCGTCTGCCTGACTGAAACGTTTTGCTAAGCATTAACGAAATAGAAGTGAAATGCCTTAGGAGCAATTACACTTTATTTAATCAACCTTGGTGACACTAAAATGTATTGGTCCGTAAGTTGAGCATATTTCAAGGTAATTAAAGGCAATAACAAAGCATGAAGTTCGTCAAATTCAACTTTATCACTATTAGTCTATCTCTCTCTTTCTCTGTCTCTGTCTCTGTCTGTCTGTCTCTCTCTCTCCAATCGTAGTTGAAAAATAAGAAACAATAATTTCAATACTCATCATCAATAGCTCGATTCACGAATAAGTCATATATTCAGGAACTACTAACCGCGAAAATACCACTCTAGTCATCTACAGAGAAGGGTGATCAACGCGCAAGAAACGTCTTCTCTATCTTGCACTGCTCACGTTTTCGTAGTGTAACTGCCCTTCCATTCCAATATATGCAGTTTCCATTTCATTTACCTCACTTGTTAGGCTTTTATCTAGCTTCAGGCTTTTCTCTATTAATCGCATTAGTCAAAATTGTCCTACATAGTAGTTTTGCAAGTTTTGATCAATTTTGTCGAATGAATATCTTTTGTAAAGCAAAAGTATACTGATCTTCGAATAACTTTTAATCATCTTCCTTAGTTTCCTCTCTCTCTCTCTCTCTCTCTCTCCTTTTAAATCTAGATATCCACATCATTACTTCCGTAACCAAATTTGATTCGATGGCGCACCTTGATTTTCATATTCATAATCCACCTCCAATCATCCTCTCACTAATGACAACGTGAGTAAAGTGAAGAAGAGAAGGATGAAGTTGCCATCAAACAGATTTTAAATACTTATTGTTTTTTGTTCTTGTTTGTTGTGTTAATGTCCAGGGTTAGTAACTTCTCGTTGTGAGTAGCAATAATCAGAGTGACCTCCGTTTATAGATACGTAGCTAAGAGTAAATGAAATAGGAAGGAAATAGTAGACTGGGTGAAACAGGAATGGCAGTAATGTCTCAGTATCTGTAAGAATATCTGGAAGGATAGGATATATACGGAAGCCTAAGTTGGGTCTTTCGAAGAATTGTTGAGCTAGTTTTTCAGTATGCAAGTTAAACTTGAATGCTGAAAGGATATTCTTTAAAAACCGAAGGACCTTACCTTACAGACCTTACATCTTGTTCGGGTTGCCCCAGGTCCCTCAGTGTGAGGCACCTCTAATGTCTACCAGAGAGTTGCTAGTACATCTTCCGGTATATTTTGCATCTTCCAATCTTGGATGGTCTGGGATGCAGTTTAGATATTTGTCGAGCTTATTCTTAAACACATCTACGCTCACTCCTGATATATTCCTCAGATGAGCTGGCAACGCATTGAATAGACGCTGCATTATCGATGCTGGTGCGTAGTGGATTAATGTCCTGTGTGCTTTCCTTATTTTTCCTGGTATAGTTTTTGGGCACTATTAATCTACCTCTGCTTGCTCTTTCTGATATTTTTTTAGTTCCATGATATTTTCTGCTATTCCTTCTATCTGTTTCCATGCCTGAATTATCATGTAGCGTTCTTTCTCTCCTTTTCTAGACTATATAATTTTAAGAATTGTAGTCTTTCCCAAGTAGGTCAAGGTCTTTAACTTCTTCTATTCTAGCTGTAAAGGACCTTTGTACACTCTCTATTTGTGCAATATCCTTTTGATAGTGTGGGTACCATATCATATTGCAATATTCAAGTGGACTACGAAACATATGTTTTATAAAGCATAATCATGTGTTCAGCTTTCTTGTTTTGAAGTGCCGTAACAACATTCCCATTTTTGCTTTACATTTTGCCAACAGAGTTGCTATTTGATCATTGCATAACATGTTCCTATTCATCATCACACCAAGGTCTTTAACTGCTTCCTTATTTGTGATTGTCTCATTATTAGGTCCCTTATATGCATATAGCTTTCTTTCTCTGTCTCCATAATTTATTGATTCAAATTTATCAGAGTTAAATACCATCCTATTTACCTCTGCCCAATCATATACTTTGTTAAGGTCTCTTTGTAGAGCGTTCCTATCTTCATCACAAGTAATTTCTCTACTTATTCTTGTGTCATCTGCGAAACTACTCACTACCGAATCCTTAACATTATTGTCTATGTCTTCAATCATAATAACAAACAGTATTGCAGCTAACACCGTACCTTGCGGCACACCGGATATTACCTTGGCTTCATCCGATTTCTCGTCGTTTGCAATAACTATCTGTTTTCTGTTGTGTAAAAATTCTTTTAACCATCTTCCTACTTTATCCACGATATTGTGTTTTCTAATTTTCTTCGCTAATAATATTATGGTCTACTTTATCAAAAGCTTTTGCAAAGTCTAAATAAACCACATCTGTTCATTTCCGCTTTTCATATTTTTGAATATGTTCTCACGGTGGACTAACAGTTGGGTTTGTGTACTTTTTCCGGGTACGAAAACCATGTTTGTCCTTTATTAAACAAATTATTTTTTATTAAATGTTTCATAATATTTTTCTTCATTACCCTTTCATACACTTTCATAATATGTGATGTTAGACTCACAGGCCTATAATTACTTGCCTCTAGTCTTGATCCACTTTTGAAAGTAGGGGTAATATATGCTAATTTGTGCTCATCATAAATCTTGCCTGTATCTACACTTTGTCTTAATAATATTGCAAGTGGCTTTGCGATAGAATGAACTACTTTCTTTAACAAAATAGCAGGAATTCCATCAGGCCCTGCAGCAGCTCCATTCTAATTTCATTAATAGCCTGCACAATATCAGCTTCATTAATATCTATGTCAGCTAAATATTCACTATTTTCATCCCTTACTTCTATATCATTATCTTCATTATCTATTCTAGGAGTGAATTCTCTCTTATATCGTTCTGCCAGTATGTTGCAAATTTCCTTTTTTTCATTCGTTAATCTCCCTTCAATTCTTAGAGGCCTATTTCTATTCTTCTTTTATTCATCTTCTTCGCATATGAGTATAATAGTTTTGGGATTTTGCTTGATATTTAATAGGGTTTTTTCTTCCAAGTCCCGTTTTTCATTTTCTTTTGATTGTATAATCTTTTGTTCTGCATTTGCTATCTTACTTTTTAGTTCTATAACTTTCCATGCATTTTTTTTTTTTGCTAGACCTTTTTTCCACTTTCTGATTTTCTGGAACAAGATCCTTCTGTCTCTTGGTATGCATGACTGATGTTTACTTTTCTTCTTCGGTATATATTTATCCACTATTTCTCTAATATTTTATATAATATCTCCGTATTTACCTTTTTATGTCATCACTTACGAAAATATTATCCCAATCTTTGTTTAATTCTTCATTTATTTCTGACCATTTTATATTTTTACTGTAGAAGTTGTATTTTCCATATCCTTCCCACTTTTTCATTTCTTGCTTATCTCTGTTTTCACTTGCTTTGGAATGGACTGTTAATTCTATGACATTATGGTCTGAAATACTCGCATTATAAACTATTATTTCTTTAACATAATTCATCTCGTTCACAAATACTAGGTCTAAAGTATTTTCCTTTCTTGTTGGCAGGTGATTTATTTGTTGAATGTTGTATTCTAGTAGCATATCTAATAGCTTTTCGAATTGCCTCTTATCTTCTGCACTACTATTACTCTCTTTTTTATATGTATAAGTACATCCACAATCTCCTATTCGTTCTTTCCAGTCTACGAAAGGAAAGTTGAAGTCTCCAGATAGGAGAATAGTCCAGTCCTTGTGATTTCTACATATATCATCCAATTTTTCTATTATTAAGTCAAACTCTTTAAGTATTATAAGGGAGGTCTATATATTACTATGTCATTAATTTTTCAGATTCAAATTCTACCGCTATTAGTTCACATTCTGAGTTACTATATTTCTCATATATTTTTCCTTGTTTTTTTGTCTTTCCCATATATTGCGGTTCCCCCTTGATTCCTATTTTTTCTATCTGATCTATAAGTTTGAAACCCTTTTATTTGATCATCATTCCCAGTCTCTTGGGAATACCAGGTTTCACAATTATCATTCATTATATCTATTTTCTTTTCAATTTGGGTTAGTTCTTCTAAGTACTCTATTTTTCTTTTTGTTACTCGTAACATAAACCCTGCGCATTCATCACTATGATGGTTTGCGTGTTTTCTCCTCATTTAATATTGGTAATAATAAGGATTTTCCCATGTCTCTTCCTGTTTCTGGTATGTTGTTCTTTTTTTCATTTCCAGAAAATTCTGACATTAAAAAAATAAAAAGGGTTCCAACTTTTCCATAATATTTGTTCTTCCTTCATCATAATTATTCATTTTGTGTCTGAATCTGCAATTTTCTCCATATCTGCAATATCCCCTTGCATAATAAAAACAGTTATTATCTCTTGAGTAGAATCTTGGAGCTGATGCATTGAAATTCTTGCTGGCACCTCTGCATATCTCGTTGATGGCTTGCTTTTTCTTTTACCTGATATTCTTCATTCCTCTCTTTATTTGTTTCTTTCTTATTTTGGATTTTATTGCTTGATTGGTTATTTATTTGATTATTTTTCATGGCTACAGGGTGCATATATTTACATTTTTTGTCGAACTTACATCCTTTTCCTTCTTTTAGGTTTTTGCATATTTTTGGATGTAGATCTCTGCAATCATCCTCATATCCATCTAAGTATGCACATTTACCATATATTTCATAGTTGTGACATACCTTAGGATGTTTGTAGTAACATTTTTCTCCATATCTGCAATTCCCTCTTTTCAAAAGGTTGCAGACTTTGTCTTTTTTGTATATTTTTTCCTCTTTCCCGTCATTGTGTAGATCTGGGTAGAGATCTACACAGGAAGTAAACATACTTGAAATAGTTTTTTGATATGATTGCCAAATAAACTATTGGAATCCTCATAGTTGTACAAATCTCATATTCAAATTGCATTCTGCCTTCTAATACTCTGCAGGTCTGCGTATCATTGCTTTGCTTGAGGTCTCTAATTACGAATATGTTAAACGAATTTCACTATATTACTATATTTTACTTTATTGCTAAAAGCTACAATTAATTCCAAAGTCGCTAACTGTTCCACAACTGTTAAAAATTGATTTTTTGGTGGTTTTTTTTTTTATAGACTTAGGAATTTATATTATTATTCACAATAATCCCAAAATATCATGAAGTAAAAGGGAAGTAAAACGGATGTTTTCTTTTACATCAGAACGCTCCGTTTAGCAATTGCGCTGAGACATATTGGGATATATTTGAACGGATGCTGCACAACGTTCCGGGAACGAATCCGACATTCGAACATATTGCAAAGACACCCGATCCCTTTGTGTTGGTGTCCCTTGGCGACTAAGACAATTCCTTTTCCTCCCAAAGCTTCCTGACACTCCAGCAGTGTCGAAGACATTGCCATTACTTCCTGGAAAGCCAAAGTCTTGGGATATCTTGGTTCCTAGGTTCTCGCCCCTTCAGTTAACATCTATGAAGATATATTAATTCTGAGGTAGAGCGAATTAGATATTAAAGGACATTTGTAGCTGAATGCGTATACATGAATGACGGTGATGTGATCACTCATACATATTTATATATATATATATATATATATATATATATATATATATATATATATATATATATATATATATATAGTATATATATATATATATATATATATATATATATATATATATATATATATATATATATATATATATATATGCAACTGAGATTTATTTCGCATTATAAGTATTACATAGTTTTCTCAACTCAAAAATCTATTCCTGAGTTGAAAAAAAACCATGTAAAAATATTTACCATGATCCACTTATATATAAGAATAACGGATATGAAGGGTACATATGGCACCGCTGCAGTAAAATACAAGCATGAAAGCAACGGAAAGGACAATGTTTGCCCAGTAGCACTTGCTACACAATGGTAGAAAATTACGCATTATTTCATAAGAGCAAGCGGCACTGCTTAGCCATAAAGGCACCAGATTTCCAGTCTAGGTCAATGGCTAATAGTGGAAAAAGAGTATGTTTTGTTTGTAGGCTATGTTTTATACTGCCTCAATCACCTACGTAGAGAGATCTTGGAACCATGCGACATCCCGGTTCCTGGTATCCTAGAGAATAACCTAACTCTTAGTACCTCTGCTTTCAGCCCAGCATCTGGTATTCGTTAGCAAGAGGATCATGGGAAACCAACACCACGTACCAGGTTTATTTTTTCCAATTCCCATTCGACGATTACCACGGCTAAAGGTAATGGATTCATATGCGCTATATGAGGGGCATCTGGAAAGACATGTTGTACATTGTGCTAAGTGCCAGGTCCCTGTTTGGATTGTGCAGTACTGATTCAGAGTGTACCATATGTAGGAGATGTCTAAGTGGTATGACATCTTTTTGCCTACCTCCTAAGGCTTGTAGGCAAAGGTGCGGAGGGAAGACTGCGGTTAGAATTACCTAATGTATATGAAACTGCATGAACATACATGCACTCATTGCGTTGAAGAATAATTTTTCATAACTGTTTTTTCAACTTGTATATCTCTTGACTGGAAAGGTGGTTAATATGATAACGCTGATCTATATATAACCAGAAAGGAAATAAATGTCACGTTTGCATGATGAGTAGTGAATAAGATATTCGTATTTTATTTTTAATTAAAAAATTGGGTCTTCCAAACCACAAGAATAGTTGTTTATGGTAAACTGCAACTTATCATTCTGATTTTTTGTTTTTTTACATATTAAAAGAACGAAAAGTATTCTCTTTTAAAATCAATGCAAAATAATTGTAATAAAGTTATTCGTTTTGAAACTGCTTTCGTACATTTTAGTGCCTAGCAAATATCAATAAAAAAATTATATCCCCTGAAAAGCAATTTATTGTAAAGTTGTATGGAGCAAAAAACAAATTGAAATATCTCTGTGGTAATTAAACTGAAAATTCGTGTATATTTTATGGCTAGCTTTCCCTTTGAAATGAAAGCAAAATATAAAAGCGAAATATCTCTGTTCGTTTATTGGCCGGGTAATAAAAAAGTTGCAATCTGGAATTAACAGAACTAAAGTATATGTAATCTTGAAGGTAATTCATTTCTTTATTGTATAATGTAGAAAACTTTGTCTACTCCTATTAGCTGCATATAAATTTACCTTTATAATTATTTGCATAGTTTTTAATTACGTCAGACTTCAACCGGTAACTTGGATTTTTACACCATACCATGTTGATTAAAAACATGCAGCTTTAAAAATGACCCCGGATTGATATGATAGCGTAAATAGTAACATCTCTGACAGTAATCAAGGAAGCACATCTGTCATAGTTGCCGCCAGAGAGAAATTCTTTGACATCCAGCCATGATATCGACAGAGAGTCAATAATCTCCTCCCATTTACCCCTTTGTCCCCTCACCACTTTTCCGTTCTCACTTTAGCAGAAAAAATCCAGTGCCCTGCACTTATGTCAGCAGAAGACTGGTATGTAAAGTAATACCTAAAAGCCACAGAACGAATTAATATAGAGCCCCAAACACTATTGGAAACTTAATATACAATCTACGTTATGATGAAAAGAAATATATGCTGAAAATCTTGTGTGATAGAGGGAAGGGGTTTGATTTTCCTGGAAGAAAGAATCACCAATACGAGAAACGACATCTTCGTGCTACGCAGAGTGATATATGGAACTCAATCTAATCTTCGCCTCCTCACTACGGACCACGTATACAGGTATCTGATTTCATTCTGTTCCGCATTGCATTGCTGCCTATAATAGCGTGACTCATTCCAACAGACTTTTACGCAAGTTAAATAACCTAATAGATAATAGCACATGGAATAATCTTGAACAACAAGACAAAGTTTTAAACTTATCCAACACCCCCCTTACTGTAAATCAACATTTAGTTTTAAATTTAGGCTTATCCTTTGCCCTTATGCCAGACCGCAAAAAAACAACCTAGACTTCATAGTGGCTTTTGATAAATTCATATCTGACAAAAACTACAGCCGTTGAAGAGATATGTTTAAAAGGAGTGTTACTAAATGCTTTAACTGACCTTCATAAGAAATATCCTGTTCCCCGCAGATTCATGATAGCCATCAACTCGCTAAAAAAGTTAGATGTTATAATAAGTAGATCCGACAAAGACGGCAAAATTGTAATAATGGACAAAGACTTCTACCTCGACGAAATCAACCAGCTCCTTAGCGACACAAATACTTACGAAAAACTGACGAAAAATCCCCTCCAGAACGTTCCCACAGAATTTTTTCGGAAAGTAAGATTAATTGGCCAAGACAAAAAGAGTATTGAACTATTAGAGAAATTTAAAGTAATTAATCCTAAATTACCCTACTTTTATGGTCTTCCCAAAACTCACAAAGACAATCTTCCATTCAGACCCATCGTTTCATGCGCCGGAGCTTTCAATTACAAAATTTCTAAATGGTTAGCTGGCCTCCTTTCTCCTATTTTAGGCACTTTTTCTCCCAGTCACATCAAACATTCGGAAGACTTTTGTCACAAATT